>NC_055705.1:6025869-6205402 GCF_017639745.1 Melanotaenia boesemani | reverse complement strand
TTGTTGGGGTAGTCTTGCTGACCTCTGGTCCAGAACTCTGCAAATGATGAGTGGAGTCATGTTATGCTGGTTTCAGGATCAATCATGTTTTGAAAAGTGAAACAATGTGAACCTGAAGTCGGGTTTTAAGTCCAAACCCACTCTCAGATCACCTCAAAGGAACCACTGTTGATTCTTTTCTTCACAAGTGCTTCTCTTTGGGGTTGTCTTGGTTGTGACAAAGTCCACAATGCAAACATGTACTTCTTTAGCTGATAACTGAGGACTAAATGAATCATCAGCATTGACAGACCCAGGATTTACCAGCCACATGTTATGGAAATAACAGACATATCTGGTCGTAATGATTACCCCGACACAACCACTGACTCTATTTCTTAGTGTAGTAAGTGCTTCTTGTTGGGGTAGTTAAACGGCCTCTGGATCTTTGTCTGTTTCATTCAAATTTGGCTTTGGAAAGCTCAGCATGAGATACACTTCAACTTGTTGCTCTTTCTTTGAAGGAAATGGTGGAAAGTGCTTGAAAGTTGGGGTGTTTCTCTGTCCTGACTAGACTAACTGAGATTTGTCCCCAAGTGGAAAAGAATGCTGTTTCGGGAGCCATTTCAGACCATTTCATCATTCTTGATTTGAAAGCAGGATTTAAATGCAGTTTCGTCCTGATTTGAAGTGGAATTGCTGGAAATGCATCGGTCTGTTTCCAACATTCTTCATCATGTAAACACATAGAAAGCTGATTGACCACTCATCAACACCTAATGTTGTGCATCCTCCATGAGATGGTTGTTCTTTGTTCATGCTGTAACGACCGTTTCATGACCATTGCCTCCACCATCGAAACTGTAGAGGAAAGAGGTGGAGTTTGTGGAGGAATTCAGCATAAAGATGGGCAAATCTCTTTAGAAAACTTGGACTGCAAAGGAGAGACAACATGGAAGACAACCTCCTCTGGACTATGGAGAAATTGATGGAAGAAAGAGGTCTGATGAACTGTCTGTGCTTTGGGCCCAACATAAGAAACTACCTGTTCTTTGAATTCAGGAAGTGCTTCTTGTTGGGACGGTTGACTGTGACAAATGCTACAGAAGCTTGCAGATAAATGCTAGTGAAGCTAGCTGATCACATGCTGAGACCACTTCAAACAGACACACTGATGATTCTTGCTCCCATAAGTGCTTCTCTTTGGGGTTGTCTCTCTTGTGAGTTTTAATTCCAAATGACTTCTTCGTGACTTGGTCTCCAAAATCACCTTAACACAGGCACTGACTTGATTTCTGAACACAGTAAGTGCTAATTGTTGGGGTAGTCTTGCTGACTGTTACGACCCGACTTAAGGGGTAGGGACGGGCGTAACAAAAACACACGGTGAGGACAGATATTTCAAAATAAAAGCACATTTATTTACAAAGTCCCGTGACCGTGAATGACAACCTGTAAAACAAAAGATGAGCTGGGGTTAGCGGACCTGCAGAAAGAAACAAACCAAAACCTATACCAAACACTCACCGACTGCAAACAAAACACACACTAGCAACTCGGTGAGGAAACTAAAATCAAACAAAAGCAACAGGCCCATAAACTAAAGTGACCGTCGTCACAACACAATAAAACGCTAACCTAGCCCAGCTCTAACACAAACACGACAAGCGACAAGCAGGGCCGTAACACACCCCCCCTTAAGTGTCAAACTCCTCTCAAGGATTTTGGCACACACGCACAAAAAAAAAAAAACCAAACACAATTGGCAGTGTTGCTCCCAAACCCAGCCCGTGCCCCAAAATGTTCCCCACGGAGAACAAGGTGGTACGCCAAACCTTCCTGGACTAATCTACCGTCCCCGACTAGGGACAACAATCCGGCAGGACCCATCCCGCTACTTCCGCTCGAATAGTCCAACTGACCAATGGCTACCAATCCGCACAGCTGGCACACAAAACACTACCACGCCACGAATGAGGGGAGACAAGACACCCTCCGAAGGTGAACAGACTGTAGGCAAATCACACTATGAGTTTCAAAAATCGCTCACTTCGATTCCGAAACCCACACACACACACACACACACACAACCTGACCAAATCAGTCCCTCACTCCACACACGAGCGAACCCTTTCGGCCACCACAACCAAAAGGGGGCCGACAGCGAGTTCACCCCCGCCACGCTACAAATGACAGGCCCACACATATGAGCAGCTAAAAAGGCATAAACAAAAAGGAGAGTGTCTGAACACACGCAGCCTCCACATCCGCGCCGTCTACACCTTCACCAGGTGTCAGAACTTGTGGCGGCATTTCAGGAGAGGACAGGCACTCAGCCTGCAACGGCCACTCAACCCATGAGAAGGTCCGCCACCTCACACAGGGTCGCCCCTAGGCCAGAGCGCCCTATAAGCGGCAACGGCGCGTTCAGATCACATTCACCTTTTACTCATACACTCCCGCAGGAGCCATCGCCACAACTGCTCCAATTGCCCGTCACCAGCATGTCGTGAACTCACTCATCGGCACCACGCTCCACCGGAAGCTGCCAACCGGAAGCTCCTCCAAAATAAGCTGCCAATCACGCACACAAGAAAAAAAACAAATGGCTAACATATCCACACCGCGCAAAAACCCCAGGAGATCCTTCATGATGACATTAGAAGTAAAACTCCCGGACGAGCCCCCACTTGTTACGACCCACCTTTCAGGGGTATGAGGAAGGGTGTAACAATTTATAAAAGAAAACACGGTGAGGACAGATGGTAAAAACGAAAGCCCATTTATTAACAAATCCCGTGAGTGTGAATGAATCCTGTGAAATAAAAGATGGGCTGGGGTTAGCGGACCTGCAGAAAGAAACAAACAGAATAAACCTATACCTAAACACACACCGACTGCAAACAAAACACACACTAGCAACTCGGTGGTGAAACTAAAGTCAAACAAAAGCAACAGGCCCATAACTAAAGTGACCACAGTCACAACACAATAAAATGCTAACCTAGCCCAGCCCTAAAAGAATCCACAAAGGAAACTTAACATAACATAAAACTTAACGCAAACTCTGCAAATGATGAGTGGAGTCATGTTATGCTGGTTTCAGGATCTCTCCCTGTCATGCGGACGACTGGGTTTTCCCTGACGGGGAGTGTTTCTTCTTAATTTCAGTCTTGTTCTCTTACCACCAAGCCTTTTCACAGACACACAAACACACACAACACTGGAAAATGTCTTGAAAGTGTGTTGGAAATGGCTGTAGCTCACCATAACACTTTCCTGGTGCAGATGCTTTCTCACAGTCAGAATGCTCTAGATTGCCACCTGGATACTCCTCATATGGAGCAGGATGCGGCACACCCTCAATACACCACATTTAGTGCTTTGTTTGGATGATGTAGAACGCCTGATGAGTCTCCATTGTCCTGAAATGGCCAGTACTTGCATGTTGACATCTGCACTGTTATTGTTACTGCATGAAGAATGAGGAAGAGAAAGTCAGAGTACGATGAGGCAATTGTTCTTGACTTCCAGCATATCTTCTAAAATGGTACCTGCCGCGTACCTTCCGGCCAACATTCTCACTCTGACAGATGAGTACCGTTGTCAGAGAACTGGGCTCAACCTGCACCATTTTAGATGCAAATCTGTTTATTGCTGAACAGTAGGATTTGAGCAAATTTCTACTTTGACCAACACTGCAGATCAACAAAGGCAAGTTTCTGCCAGGTTTTGAACCAGGGACCTTTCACATGTGATAGCCACTACACCACAGAAACCAACAGAAAGGCAATCTGTACAACAGGACAACAGAACCAAGGAGAGAGTTTGACAGCTAAAAGAAAGGCGTTCTTAAATAAGAGCCAGTGAACTTGCTTAAGCTGTCGGATTTGAACCCACGCCTCCAGGAGAGACTACACCCTGAATGCCAGCTGTGGAAGAATCGTCCGGGGAAAATGTTGAAAAATGCTGAAGCTTGGCCAATCACGGTTGAGGCATGTTGAAAGATGTGGAAGTTGCAGTACACTATATGTGTGAGAACGCGTTGGTAAATCAGCGGTAGATTTAAAGCAATCGAAAGAGAAATTTGTCTTTTTATGGATACTGTAAGTAGCTGCACATTCATGTCAATGCTATATGATGAAAGTCATGGAAAAACATAACTATATTTACGTCTATTACACTGACATTACTGCATGAATTGACATTAGTTTCGCCGTTACGTCTTTTTTTTTCGAATCTTGTTAAAATCTTGTTAAAAATATATCACTTTTTTCACTTTTTTCAAGCTGGATCGTGGTGTGTAATAATTGATCAATACAGGACAAAAGTCAGTATCAGTAACGTTATTATGCCGGATGATGATTGACAGCTGGTCTGTTTGACAGAGTTGATTATCATAAAACGTTTTTCACTGATTACAGATCCCAGATATTATGAATCAGCCTAGAGGTCAGATGAAGTCGCTGTACATAATATTATGGATTATTTTATATATTCATTTTAGAAATAAGGTCTTTTCATTAAGCACAGTGCCTAGTTAAAGTCGTTTTATTTATTTTCTTTTTTTTAGTTTTTTTTAGTATAGGCTTGATAAACTCCTATGTTGTTACCATTTATGTTTTACTTAACTTTAACTAAAGGCATCAAAGTCCCATTAGACGATGCCATACACAGTCTGGATGGCACACCTGAGTAGCTTCACAACCCCAGGGTCATGACCTGCAGGGGAGGCCAACACCACCCAGCAAGAAGAAGAGGTATGAGCTGGATCAGAGAGTATGTGTCTGTTTAATATGTGTTTACTTTTACAGTTCTTTTGGTACCAAATGCAATAGCATAAACGGCGTTTTCACACAAAAATGTGATTAAGTAGAAATTCAAAGATTTCTGTAGCCACACAAACACAAGTGAAATAGTTTTCCCCTGTTCTTTTTAGATTGAGAAATGTCCAATGTTGTAGCATGGACAGAAGTCCTTATTTGGCAGTGTGTGGAGGTGTGTGTGGAGTCTTCATCCAGATGGTAAGCCTAACAGAGTAGTGTTGTAGTATAGTACAAATATCACCTGAGAAAGTGACCAGTAATATATATATTTTGTCATCAAACAGCAGCTGGCTTTTCAACCCAGACGGCTCCTGCATCCCAGGATCCCAGGCAGCTTCGATGACGTAGGCTTCAGCTGCATTTTTGCCCGGTCTGCTGCAATAGGACCAGTACAGAAAGCTGAAGGCCACAGGACAACTATTTATGCATAGTTCTGATTGAGTGTTTTAAAATTATTATTAATTTTCTATGTAAAAGCAAAATTTCTCATTGTTAAGAGTAACATTAAACAGCGCAATTGTAACTGAATAATTGTTGATAGTTTTAATTGTTGTTTAACAGTATTTATTGAAAAACAATGCAAAACAATGTTTGTTTTTGTTCTTAATGACACTGTAAATTAAATAGTGAGTTTTAAATGATTACTGTCTTGATTATGATGAAAATATGTAAATTAACTCAAAACTGGTAAGAAAGACCCACATTGTGACATTAGACAAAATTAAATTCCCTGATGAGGAATAATCTAGTGAACATATTACATGAACATATTAATCTAAATATATCACACATGCATCCCTGCATCCCAGACAGATCCTGCATATATATATATATATATGTGTGTGTGATGTATTCCACTCCATTAAAAGGGTCTTTAATAGGTTAAAAAATTTTTAATAGGAGGTCAGCCATTCAAATCCTGTCATGACTCGCTGGCTCTGCATCTCTTCTGATTCCTGGAGAGAAGAGAGAGAAATATAAATTGAATTTACTATTGTCATATATTGGAACTAAAAGCAGAATTATGTTATTAGATAGATAAATGAATGAAGGTGCTGAAATATTGTTAATAGTCTTTACTTACAATTACAGACATGTGTGTCCATAAAAGTATCCCTCCATACGAGGAAATATCATGTCTATTATATTCACACGATGGACGCCATGTCACGTGATCTTCCATGCCGTCCACAATGACCTGTCGCGGGTTCGCGTCCCGGTCGGAACTGGGTCAACATCTTAAAACATTCCCATTTGTGTTTAAGGCACTAAATTCACATTTATTACACAGATATTTGCATTGATTGTCTCTATTTTCCTTTCTTTCTCTCTTTTCTCCTTTTTTCCTTCTTCCCCCCTCTTCCCCCTTCTTACTCCCTCTCCCCTCTTTTTCCCCAACATACCTGGCCAAATGTTCCCCAGCTTGAATGCAGCACCTTGGACCGCTCGGCCATTCTGACAAAAACTAGGGATGTTGCTTGGTTTTATAGGCAGAGCACTGTTAAGACATCGACAGCAACACTGATATAACCAACAGCAGCCCACAGCTCTGACTGTTTCTCATAATTCTGATACTGGCCCCCAGGCCCCCAAGTGACAGCAAAAGCTCATGTTTATTATGCAGAATCTTGCATAGGACCCACGCAAATCTATAAATTACACTGCACATCCTCTTAGAAAAAACACCTCAGGTTTACCTTCTGACAAACTAACAAAAACCCCTAAAATCCTGCTGCTTTCAGCTTCACAACATTTCAAGAAAGTGAGTCATGGCTCATCATGATGAAAAACTGCAGCTTCCTGCAGGTCTTACCACACATGGCCACTAGATGACAGTGTTATACTACATATGTAACACCTGTTCTTTACAGTTTTTCTCAGTCACTTTGGTGCATTTCTCACATCAGACTTTACATTCTCATAACTATTAGTTCAAACTCCACAACAATTAGTCATGTGTGCACATCAGCGTAGCATTTCTCATTGCATTGATCACATTGCAAATGCTTTTGGACATGAAGCATTTGCTTCCATACAATTCTCTGCTATTTCACAACATTATCATTCATGACAATTTCCAGAATTGAACAACTGCGTTCAGATGACCCTCAGCTTTCACTAAATCCAGTTGAGGAGTTTTTCTCTGCCCAGAGGTGGAAGGTGTACGATCAGCGTCTACATACAAATGGCTGTCCAAGTAGCCATGGATGCAGGATGCAATGAGGTCACAGCAGAGTCCTGCAGAGTTTTGCCACTTGAGGAGATATTTTCCTTGCTGCATCACAAAGAAAGATGTTGATGAAAATATGTGACCAGACAGACAGGAACGTCTTGATGCACAGGAGTGATTTAGTATGTTCAGTAAATTAAACACACATTATAACATACATTGCTTAATGCTGTGAACAAATTATTGTAAGATGACAAACATTATATGAAGTAAAAATGTTATAAAAATATATTCTGTGTCATGTATTCAGTTACACTACTAACAACAGAAACGTGTAACTTTACCATAGTGTTTAAATGGCTGTACATCTAGTGTGTAGTGCTGTCTTGGGCATTTTCAGCTAGTGTCTCCGAGATCTGACTTTTTTGTATTCAAAAACACTTACAGATTACTGTGTCATGATGAAAACACGACTAAGCCATTAGAGTATCTAGTTTGTACTCAGTGGTGACAGGACTTTTTATTTTGATGGCTCTGACAGTTTCATTGACATAAATATTTGCTTTTGAGGAATGAACTATGATCTATTTTTAGCAAGTGACATGCTTTTGCAGGTTATCCACAAGGTTCTGCAGTTTCCACTAATTGTTTTGCGAAACGAACTAACTGCTATGCAAATGTAAAGTCTGATGTGAGAAATGCACCAAAGTGACTGAGAAAAACTGTCATTTCCACACCTAAGTATCATTATGATGTGATATTATTTATGAGGTATTGACCAGCTTTATGTTTGGAGATAAATATCATTGGATCAATGAGAAATAAAGCTTCTAAAAATCTATTTTTTAAATGTGTTGATCTTCAGACCCTTAGTCAGATTGGTTCTAGAGAAGACACAACTATGTGAGGTTGCTTGACGCAAGTTCTTGGAGTTTTCAAGAAGGAGGATTCTTCCAACAGAAATGTGTAACTATTGTTTTTCCTCTTGAATCCCCAGAGTCTCTCTTTTTGTTTCAAATATGGCAGTTACCACACAAACTTAGCAAGAAAATCTAGAAATTAGGAAACACAAAAATCATAAAATGACCAATTGCAAAAGAGTACGTCTGCGTAATTGTCTGTGTAGCAGAGGTGCAAGTTAGGTGCGCAACCAGCCTCCACAGACCCACTCGGGGCCTACAGCGGTGCCACCATTTTCTATTTCATTTTACTCTTCAATGTCAGTGTTTGATATGTGTATGTTTGTGCTACTTTTATGACGTCATATTCCTGTGTGATGTCACTCTGATCTGTGTATGTTCTTTGTGCCATAGTTGTGATATCATATTCCTCTTTGATGTCACTTTTGATCTTTGTATGTTGTTTGTGCCACTTTTATGACATCATAATTGTCTGTAATGTAACTATTTGACCTGTGTGCGTTCTTTGTAGCACCTTTGTCATCCTACCCTCTGTTGAGATCAGGATAATCCAGTCTTTTTGGATCAAAGTTATCTGGATTCTACTCAAAAGCTTTGAACAACTCAAAATGAGGGTTTTATCCAGACAACAACCAGGATTGGATTACATGATCCAAGCGGATTTCGCAATCCGGATTTACCTTTAGAAAACCAATTTTCAAGATTTGATCCTATCCGATAACCAAAATCCGATCAGATTATGTTTGAACAACAAAGGAAATATGGTGTCATAAAAGTGGCACAAACAATATGCACAGATCAAACATTGACATCAAAGAAGGAATATGACAACACAAAGGTGGAACAAAAACCATACCCAGATCAAAGAGTGACATCACACAGAACATGACGTCATAAAAGTAGCACGATCAACTAGAGCTGGTTTTGCCACTAAGCAGATTAAGCGACCACTTAGGGCCCCGCACCACTAGGGGGCCCCCTACTGAAGAAGGTTGTTTCATGTTTTATGGGCTTGGTTATGAAGAGGAATGATCCATCTAGATCAGAAAAAAATGTACAAAAAGAAGGCTAATGAAGCAGCTGCACAACAACAAGGTAATGTCTTTTGCAGTTATACTGTAAAGTAAGGTATGGTGATGATGAACATTAGACAGATAGATTAAACATGTGACAGCACTTTTTGATTTAGCAGCAGGTGCTAACAGGTTTACTAGCTGGTTGGGTACGGTTAGCCAGCAGTTGTAGGTAGCGGTAGGGCTGCCAACCATCCCGTAAAATATGGGATTCCTTATTTAACAATTAAACATCTCCTCCCGACAATTTGTTCGTGTGTGTGTTGCGTTTACGGTTGCCTAGAGACAGACACCACATACCAGCGCTGCTCACAACACCTGCGCCTTTTTAAAATGTCCTCCACACCTGATATTCCTCAAAAACTAAAATACTTCCATCTTTAGCTGGACAGCGTCAGTGGAGATGTTTACAAGACAAATTGTAAAATGTGTCGGCGCATGTTTTCAGTGGCGTGCGGTGGGCTGTCTGACATCAGACATCATGCATCAGGAGAACAACACAGAAGACTAGAGCTCAGTGTCCCACTTCTTCATCCCTGAATCATTTCCTGAGACTGATCTGGTGTCAAACATAATGTCATGATTGATCCATGAATTTAGAAGTTTTTAAAGTGGAATGAATGATCATTTATTTAATGAACAGTAGTATGAGCCATTATAAATATTATATATATGTCCATTTAAAGAAAAAGTCAGACTAATGGATTAACAGTTAATAAATGTTGTTCAGAGAAAACATTTATTTTTAAAATATAACTAAACTTTAATTTTAACAGTTACATTAAGTTCTCAGTGTATTTAGTTTATATTTTAAAAATTCATTGTTGCACACTCCACACAAACAGATCTCCTTTAGTTGGTACTACTGCCGTGTGGTAGATTATACAGTATCTCTTAAACTAAGTTAAATGCACTAACTAAGTTGTGTGCATAAGGAATTTTGTTATGTATTATTTCCTCTTGTATGTTAAATAGGGATGCATGTTGTGGGAGAGAGTGAAGGCTGCTTAAGGGTGGGTGAGTGGGTTCGGCGTGTGCATGCTTTGATAAATGCGAAAGTTTTTGTGCGGCACATTTCCTTTTTGCCCTGTAGATGCCACCTGTAGTTTGATAAATTAGGCCCCAGAACAGAAAGAAATTACAGACTGGAGACAGCATGAACAAGGACTTTTTAATCCTTCCTTGCTCTCCAGTCATCTCGATCTCTGATTGGCTAAATTCCATTCCTGTTACACCGGTGAGTACGCTGTAAAGACAGTCTCATAGCTTCATCTGTTGAAGGTACCTGACCAAGTATCAGTTGTTGATCAGTGCTTCTATGCCCAACATGGGGCTCGAAACCACGACTCTGAGATTAAGAGTCTCATGGTCTACCAACTGAACTAGGAAGGCTGTTAATGGGGTGGTATGTTCAGAGTGAATCTCATAACACAAAATGTATAATTAGGAGTGGTTTGCTGAACGGCCTCAAATGGCTATAGGTGGATATATGGTCTGCGTAACCGCTGTAGGCTCAGCGTAGCTTCGCAGAGGCTAAACACACACCTCTTCCAGGCCTGATGTGCACTCTTGCTATGCAGACGCTTGCGCGGTGATACTCCCTTGTGATTGGTGTAAAAGAAATTTTGCTGCATATGGTAATCACTCATATTTACTAATAATAATCACATGTATATTCAGTTTTCTTTATTATTAATATTGTTAATCCATTCACTTTTACATTTTCATATTGTGTGTTCTCATTCTACAGAATACTGAAGTTACAGTTTTCATTGTGTATGCTTTACTTGCAAGTACTTCTTTATTCAATACTTCTCCTGTAAATAAACCTTAAATACTTTTACTCATTCCAGACTCTTGGTAATTTTTCTACAACAATCCACACTCTGCACACTTTTTTTCTCTCTCTGCACTCCTTTTTGTTTTTCTTTTTTCTAGCTGCCACCTCACAAGACCACTTAACACTGATGCTAAGCTGCACAGTACATTTACTAATACCTGCATATATAACCCAACACTCACATTTATTCATTTAAGTACATTTAATAACATTCAACACAGGCACACAACATTATGCATACATATTCATACACTTACACACACATACACACACACACATACATACACATTTATATCAACAAGAAGCATCCAGCACTCACCTTTTCACCACAAGCATGACCAAACTTATATTTATAACATGGAAGAGACTAAAAATCTTTAATAGATTAAATGATCTGCAGGCAGACATTGTGTTCTTACAGGAGATTCATATGACAAAAACATCAGTGACTGCCCTCCTCATGTTTACTCAGCCTGTTATAACTCCAGACAGAGAGGGGTAGCCATTCTGATAAATAGAAAAGTAACATTCACAGAAATCAATGTAATCACAGATCCAGAAGGGAGATTCATCATAGTAAAATTATCTATTCAAAATATGAAGTTAAGCATAGCTAACTTATATGGCCCAAATGTTGATGATCCCTCTAGAATCTCTAGAATCTTTGGTTATAATTATTTATAATTATGCACCGAGCAAGTTATGGTTGTTTATAAAGTGCATGCACCATTAAAACAATGTGGTGAGTGAGCGCGCTGACTGTGGCAAGATGGCCGCCAGTGCAGACGTTCAACTCACTTTATTAAAATCAAGCAAAACTAATCAATAATCAATACAATCATGAGTGTCTGATGAGACCTTCTGGAATCACTGTGAGGAGTTCCTGAATCATTCTGGTTAATGAAGAAACTAAATGTGTGGAGAAAAATGCAGATTTGAAACTGCAGCAGCTCTTCAGCTGCTCCTCTCTGATGAAGATGATGATGATGATGACACAAAGGGAGTCATCTGAAAGATTTCTAACTAATTTGAAGCTGAAAACAACAGTTGTGGCTTCTTAAAAACTTTCTGAAGCCTCAGACTTTCTGTCAGTAAGAATTTTAATAAACAATCCTGAAGGCAAACTTCTCCCAACATCATAAGCTCCACGATCAGCGGCAGCTGGAGAACAGACGAGCCAAAGTGGAGAACGGGATCAGCTCCGTCCATGCTGATGCATTCACGGAGCAACGAGAACACGGGATTTTAGGGTTACTGGTAGGAATCACACATGAAAAATACATAGTCTGTTTAGTCATTGTTTATATTATAAATAAATATGTTAAGTATGTTCTGTGTCTCTCGTTTTTATTCAATGATGCCGCCATGTTTTAGATTTTTATATCTTCGGTTTTCGCCCGAACTTGATGGGATTTTGAGTTGAGTTATCATGTTTTGTGTGTACTTGAATGCAGCATAGTGGCGTAACAATTCGCGCATGCGCCACGTAGCCCAGGTCGAAGCTTTGTTTTATTTTGGCGATTACAGACGGAGCGGAGAGCTGCTGGACCTTCAGACCAGAACCAGAATGGAGGAGCAGAACCAGGACCAGAACCCCACCAAGAGGAACAAAGCGGGATCATCCTCTGATACCACCGGTCGGCAGGTCAGTGTTGAGGACACTAAAGACACGAGGACGAGTCTCGAGGCTCCGTGTCTCATCCGCCTGTTCTGGTTTTCTATCAGAGGTGAAAAAGAAAAGTAGTAAAAGTTTGTGTTTTCATGTTTTTCTCGTTAAAACCGCAAAGTATCCGCGTTTCCTCCCAGACAGAACCCAACGTAGGAGCTACGTCTGCAGTACAGAGGAACGGAGATAATATATCACGTTACTTTTACACAAAACGTGGCGTATGGCGCGTTCACGTTGTCTCATAATTCCGAGCTTCCGAGAGTTGTTGACGTCATTATCGAGCAGTTCCCGCTTTAAATGCTGCTGGACAATGTCTCCATCAGCAGTATTGCTGAGTCATGGTAGTTACTCCTGATAGGAAATGTTTCTCCTGGACGAAGGAACATGAACTCATTCAGTTGGATCCACACCAGAAAAATAACAACATGTAGGTGACTTCAGTCCTTGTTTGAATGTTGTTCCCTCAGTGAGGTTTTTAGTTCCTCGTATCCTCCTGAAACACTGAGACAATCTTACTGTAACAGTCCAGTAACCTGCTGGAAGAAGTTCACAACCACACTACTGTCAAGATGACCTGTAATGATTGTTAATCTCAGTTAGTTTACTTGATATGAAACATGCAGAAAAGCAGAACTTTACACGTTATTTAATAGTTTTAGTTCAACTCGACCATTTTAAATTAGCTCTACGTAACTTTTTATTTACTTTTTTACTTTAGTCAAAACCTCTTTTTCTAATAAATAAGCTTTTCTATATTGGACTAAATGTTTAGTCCTTTTCTTTAACACACAGAGTATTTTCTAACATCAACTTTAGTTTTGTTCATATTTCAGATCATGTTTCATTATTCTAGTAAAGATTTACAGGTTTCTGTCTTTACACGGGATTTCAATAGTAGATTTTTCTGGTAGTATTTTACCTTTGCCAGATATAGTATCCCCTAACTATAATACACAGTTTAAGTTGAAAAGTCAGTGTTTTTATTTATTTCTCATGTTTACACACATGTCAGCTCATCTGTGGTTATTCTAGTAAATATGAGGAGATTTAATTTTTTAATCTCTCCAGTTTACAATCAATCACCTGCAGCTGCTTCAAACAGAACAATCTCAGTAACACTGACATTAACTTTTATTCTATTGTATGTTCTACTATAAGCAGGTTCAGATAATCTTATCTTATTTTCCACATGTTGTATTCATTTCCATATTTTCTCACCACCTCGATGAGCTCATGATTAAGGCCCCAAAAAATTTTTTCTTGTGTGAATTGTTTGTATGATGAAGCGTCAATTCATGAAAAAAGCTGAAATATAGAAATAAAAGGTTTCTGCCCAACAGCAGTTAAGTAAAACACGGCAGCATTTCATCCCTGTTGATGGGAACGTCAGCTAAAGCTTTCAGTCTGGTTTTTATGCAAAAACATTAAGGTTAACTTGTTTTATGAATTACGTGTTATAACCTGTCTACCTTTATTCCACTTTTTAATACATATTATTGATCTAAATTAATTTGTTAAAAGACTAATATATTTATTTTTTTTATTTGACTAAAATGTGACTAAAACTAAAAAGCATTTCAGTCCTGAAGACTAAAACTGAGATTAGAGAAATTCTCCCCAACACAAGCACTGCAAAGCTAAACCTTTCAACACAAGAAGAACACAGAGCATTACTTCATGAGTACAATTTTACTTGCAAGGAGTGTATGCACCATACGGGTATGATACACACACTGAGTTGTTTCACATATAACAGAGTAGGTCTGCAACTAATGACTATTTTGATGGTCGATTAGTCACCGACTATTAAAACGACTAGTCCACCAATCGGATTATGTATCTCATGATTATTATAAATGGATCTTATTTCACTTTCAGCTTTGAAATCTTGCATGAGGTTGTTATGTAAGTCTCCTCCTCTTTAAATGTTCGAGCATTGCAGACGTACTTCCGTGGTACACAAGGTCCGCTTTACAAATCTCACATGTATTTAATTTATTTTGTAAGTTTAACGTGAAGTTATCCCAGACTTTTAACGTTCTCCACCGCGGTTTTCCTCCCTGGTGCGCCACCATATTTTTCCCCTGGCAGACTTTATTGCGCATGTCCAACTTTCAGCAGAGATAAAAAAAAAAAAAGAAGACGATGTCTTACTCTGTATTTTTTTCCCCTCGTTGCGCATGTGCATTGTGCAACTCTCAGCAGAGATAGGATTAGAAGACGATGTCTCACTCTGTAGTTTTTTTTTTTTTTTTTTTGCCGACAGTAGTCGACGGCTAAATTCGTTGTCGACTATTTTTATTGTCGACAACGTCGACTAATCGTTGCAGCCCTATTACAAAGCATTTATAGGGGAGGTTCACAAAGTCCTTCCCCTGTACATAAAACAGTACAGAATGACACAATTTCAGGATTTCCAGGCTTCAGTGTTTTCTACTAAGATAAGGCATCGGGAGTCAGGGACACGGTGATCTTCTCTTCTTCTTATTGTGGTTCGGTCTTGGTTCCCGAACACACACATTGAGAAAGAATGCAGCTGAATACATTTTCTACTTCTTAATGATTAAAATGCAAACTGGTACAGAGTGGATATAAAGTAAATACTAAATTAATTTCTAAAACTAATAAATGATTAGTTCAAAGTATAATACTGATAATTATCAATCATGATCAAGTATAATGAAAATCCTTTTGATTTTCCTTCAATCTGCCAACAACAACCCTTCCTGGGAGACTTCAGGTTGAGGTGTTAATGACGTTGTCGCACATTGTGAAGCTCCGATCTTTTTTTTTTCTTTTCATATTTCACCATCTAGCTTCTCCTACACTACGCCAGACGAAACCCTTTCTTCACTCTTTACTAGGACCCGACCGATGTGGATTTTTTGAGACTGATGTCGTTTCTGATATTTGGCAGAAAAAATTTCTGATAACCGATTTAATTTAAAAAATATATAATGAATAAATTAACTTCATTTTTGGTTTCTTAACCAACAAAAATATAAATTAACGACAGAACATTTTACTGTTTATATTTTGTCCTTTACAACAGAAGAATTTACAAAAACACAACAAAGCATTAGATAACTGGAAATTATCTTTAAATGAATTGTATAAATGAATGAATTAATAAAAACATCTTGTTTTGTACTTCTTGCTGATGAAAACTAGAAGTGGGTTAAAGTTCAGGTAGAAAAACTTTTTTAAAAGTTGTAAACAGGAAAATGAGAGGAAATCAAACAAAACATTAAGTGTGGGACATTTTATTTTAACATTTTTCTAGCGATGGAGCGTACATGAATGTAGCTTCAGCTGTACTGATAGTTTTATCTTTAGGTTTAGACCATGGGTGTACGCCTTATATAACCAACATAAGTGAAGTTGGCAAAACATGATTTACAGACGAGGACAAAATTGTTGGTTCCCTTCGGTTAATGAAAGAAAAACTCAAAATGGTCACAGAAGTAACTTGAATGACAAAAGTAATAATAAATAAAAATTGTATTAAATTTAAACAATGAAAGTCAGACATTGCTTTTCAGCCATGTTTCAACAGAATTATTTAAAAAATAAACTCATGAAACAAGCCTGGACAAAAATGATGGTTCCCTTAACTTAATATTTAGTTGTACAACCTTTTTAGGCAACCACTGCAATCAAACAATTCCTGTAACTGTCAATGAGACTTCTGCACCTCTCAGCAGGTTTTTTTTTTTTTTTTTTTTTTTTTTTTTTTCACCTGTCTTGTCCAGCATCGTTGCAAACAGAATGAATGTCTGGCTGCCGTCTGATGCCGGGCAATTTTACTCTATCAAGCAGGGATTTATACTACATGTATAAAGTCCCTCTTGATGATATGAAAAACTTTATTAAATCAAACTCTTAATGCTGGACTCGACCGGAGGGGACAGAGAGAGAGAGAGAGAAAAGAAAAGAGAGAGAAGAGGGAGGGGAGGGAGAGGGACAGAAAGGGTGTGGGGAGTGCAGGTGGGGACTTCAGACATCATACAAAAGACCATGTAATCCATACTACTTACAACATATATATTTAAGATCATCCTAGCCAGTAGGTCATTACACAACTAGTTGATAATAGTAACAATAATAATAATCACAATAATAATAATAATAGTAATAATAATAATAAGAGTAATAATAATAATAATAATAACAGAAATAATAATAAAATTTTAAGAATAATTATAAGAATAGAGAGAAAAGGTATATTGAGGAAAAAAAATATGATAATAGATATAAGTGAAACTGCTGTATTCAAGAACACGCGCAGAGAAACCTGTGTGGATGTGCTGGAGGACTCGGCTACACGGCGACGCAGAGACTATGTCAACATACCGAATATACGGAGTGGAGACGTTCAGGAAGGAGTGACCATGCAGAGTGATCATGCAGATGCCACCTCACCTGAACAGAGGCCAGAGTCAGGCCAGCGGTCCCGAGACCCAGGCCACCAGCCCCCCCGTAGGCAACAGACCCCGACCGGTCCACAGAGACGACCACTCGTCCGCCCAGGAAGACAGCAGCAGGAGACCCCAGCAGGAGCCCCCCCCGCGGACACAGGGCACCGGCCCCGGCAGGCCGAGGCCAGCAGTCCCCGACCCCCCCGAGCACCGGCCGCCCGGGACAGACGGGGCAGAGGGCCCGGGCCCAGGAGCGCAGGGACACCCCCCACCCCCACAGGCCGAGGGCCAGCACGCCACCCGGGTGGACCCGGCCCGCCCAGACGGCCACCGCCAGAGGCCAGCCCCACACCCCAGTGCCCAGCCGCACACCCCGAGAACTAGTCCTGCCCCCCCCCAGACCAACACACACACAAACAAACACACACACACACACTCTCCTTCCACTCCTCCATTCATCCTCCCACGCATACACCATCCATCCCTCACATACTCTTTCCTCCCACACACACACACCATCCTTCCACCGTCCATCCTCCCACACACACACCATCCTTCCACCATACATTCTCCCACACATACCCCATCTTCCCACACATACATCATCCTTCCACCATCCATCCTCCCACACATACACCATCCTCCCTCTCATACACCATACATCCACCTTCACATACCCCATCCTCCCACACACACACACACACTATCCTTCCACTACCCATCCTCCCACACATACACCATTCTCCCACACATACACCATCCTCCCTCTTCTACACCATACATCCACCTTCACATACCCCATTCTCCCACACACACACACACTATCCTTCCACTACCCATCCTCCCACACATACACCATTCTCCTACCCATACACCATCCTCCCACACACACACCATCCTTCCGCCATCCATCCTCCCACACATACCCCATCCTCCCACACATACATCATCCTTCCACCATTCATCCTCCCACACATACCCCATCCTCCCACACACACACACACACTATCCTTCCACTACCCATCCTCACACCATTCTCCTACCCATACACCATCCTCCCTCACATACACCTTCCTCAGCAGGTATTTTAATCCACTCCTCATAAGCAAACTGCTCCAGTTGTCTCAGGTTTGAAGGAGCCTTTTCCAGACGTCATGTTTCAACTCCTTCCAAAGATGCTCAATAAGATTTAGGTCAGGGCTCATAGAAGTCACTTTAGAATAGTCCATGTTTTCCTCTTAGCCATTCTTGGTGTTTTTAGCTGTGTTTTGGGTCTTTGTTCCGTTGTAAGACCCATGACCTGCGACTGAGACCAAACTTTCTGACCCTGGCAGCACATTTCTCTCTAGAAGTTACGTCACATTTTCCATCTCCATTAATTTTCCTTAAATGGCCTGAATTTGTGAGAAGTTTTTAAATGTCCTGATGAAAGTGTTTCATTCAGCGGAGTCACTTTAAATATTCTTGAAGTTCAGATCTCAAATAACATGTTGATGTTAATAAAACCTACAAAGAATATTGGATAGACGGCAGTGAAAAATGCCGTCTGCCAGCTCTCACGTACTGGCCGTGAGACTCACATATTTGAGTGACTTCTGGGGCCGCATCACTCTTTGGCCGGTGTCCCGGTGAAACAAACAAATAAATAAGTGGGAACGGGCCTACGATATGATCTAAGTGTCTGAGAAGAATAAATAGTAAATGTAAAAAGACACAGCGTCACAGCAGCGCGGTTCATCCACTGCTCAGCGATCAGTCCAACACGCAGCGATGAGTGGAGATATTTCAGCTCCACAAACAGCAACGATGCGCCGTTTGATGTGTGTGTGAAGCCAACAAACTTCATTACACATCAGAGAATCTACCATAAACAGCAGACGGGGCTCAACACAAGCTTTTCACTCTGCGTCACAGAAATGAGTTGAAATCTGTAGTGATGAATGTGTCTTTGTGTTGAATCTTTATTTTGTCCTACATTAGATGTTTTTAGCATCAGAACGGCAAAATGGTCATTTTGACAGTTTTAAAATTTACATATTCAATAACTTTGTCAAATAAAACCATAAAGCCTGGCTGGTACCTGACTTTTCCTAAAACTGCATGAATTTTAATTCAAACTATTTCTGCTTTTTGAAACATAAAGCACAGAGTAAATATAAATATTTCTACCTGTTTTGGCCACATCTGGTTATTTTGACCACACAGGATTTTGCACTGTTCTGTTTCAGTTTCCCGTCGTTGTGGATCAGATGATGTGGAAGTTTTCACATCCACATGATCAAGAAGTGCACTGAAACACAGCTCAAAGCGGTTTCTGCAGCAGCTCACAGAGGAACTCCAGCAGAGTTTACGGAGGGAAAACGGACATAAATATTCTTGCCAGGACCGCAGTCGTATCAACCACGTGTGTGAAGAAGCATGTGAATAGTCGTTGTCATGACAATCTACACTATTTACTATAAGGTTAAAACAGCAATTGAGAAGTCCATCCAGAGCAGATCAGGTCTCTTCTTCTGCTGCAGCAGACTTTGCCTCATGTATTGCTGGTGTCTTTTTTTTCTCCAGCTTTGTGCTGCAGACACTTCTAGACCTCATAGAATAAAACAAGAGGATTTATAACTTATTGGGGCTTTTACTCTACTGAAACTCTTTTATTTGACGTTACAGATCAGTGGAAGGGAAGGTAACTATTGTCTGTCATATCAGCCAATCATGGATTGATCTTGGTGAGGGGCAGTGTCCTGATCGCATGGACTGACAAATAGTGTGCCTCGGGGTTGGCTCAGTGCTTGGCCCTCTTCTTTTTTCACTGTACACCTCCTCACTTGGTGCGTCCATTGACTCTCATGGCTTCTCCTACCATTGCTATGCAGATGATACTCAGCTTTTCCTTTCCTTCCCACCTGATGATACAATCGTCTCAATGCGAATATCCTCATGGATAAAGGATTGCCATTTTCAGCTGAATCTGTCCAAGACTGAGCTTATTGGCTGCCCAGCCTGACCTTTCTTATCACCACAGATAAGTGTGCAGCTCGACTCTATCACACCTGTGCCTACGTCTTCTACCAGGAATCTTGGTGTCATGGTAGACAACCAGCTGACCTTTAAGATCCATGTTGCATTGGTTGCCCGGTTTTGCCGAATTGCTCTCTACAACATCTGGAGGATCAGACCCTACCTGACAGAACACACGGCACAGCTCCTGGTCCAGGCTCTGGTCATGTAACGCATTGACTACTGCAACTCCTTACTGGCAGGCCTGCCTGCATGCTCAGTTAAACCTCTGTAGATGATCCAGAATGCAGCAGAACGTCAGGTCTTCAACCAGCCCAAAAGAGCTCATGTCACTCTGCTGCTAATCGCTCTTCACTGGCTTCCAGTTGGAGCAAGCATCAAATTCAAAGTTCAGTATAGTGTATAAGAGCCATCCATCCATTTTCTGCCGCTTATCTGGAATCGGGTCGCAGGGGCAGCTGCCTAAGCAGGGAAACCCAGACTTCCCTCTCCCCAGTCACATACACCAGCTCATCCGGAGGGATCCTAAAGCGTTCCCAGGCCAGCCGAGAGATGTAGTCTGTCCAGCGTGTCCTGGGTCTTCCCCAGGGCCTCTTTCCAGTTGGACGTGCCCGGAACACTTCACCAGGGAGGCATCCAGGAGGCATCCTGACCAGATGCCCGAGCCACCTGATCTGGCTCCTCTCGATGTGGAGGAGCAGCGGCTCTAGTCTGAGCCCCTCCCGGATCACAGAGCTTCTCACCCTATCTCTAAGGAGAGCCCGGCCACCCTGCAGAGAAAACTCATTTTGGCTGCTTGTATTCGCGATCTTGTTCTTTCGGTCATTACCCACAGCTCATGACCATAGGTGAGGGTAGAAACGTAGATTGACCAGTAAATCGAGAGCTTTGCCTTTTGGCTCAGCTCCTTCTTCACCACAACAGACCGATGCAGATTCCCCATCACTGCAGACGCCGCACCGATCCGCCTGTCAATCTTCCGCTCCATCCTTACCTTACTCGTGAACAAGACCCCGAGATATGTGAACTCCTCCTTTTGGGGTAGGACCCTATTGCAGACCTGGAGAGAGCACTCCACCCTTTTCCGGCTGAGGACCATGTGTCAGACTTGGAGGTGCTGATTCTCATCCCAGCCGCTTCACACTCTGCTGTGAATCGCTCCAGTAAGAGCTGAAGATCACGGCCCGATGAAGCCAACAGAACCACATCATCTGCAAAGAGCAGAGATCCAATCCTGAGGCCACTGAACCAGTTCTTTGAGGAGGCAGACATTGTTTTACTACTGATGTGGTCAACTAAGAGATTCCTAAACTGCTGAATACACAGATTATTTTTGTTTTTCCAGTTCACAAGGATTGTTTTCTTTGCAATGCATAATGCTGTGTGTATCATGTGTGCAGTTAATTGCCATATTAATGTCACCCAAGTCACCTAGTAGACATAGTGCGGGGATTGTAGGAATATTACATTTAAACCATGTTGACATGTCCACACATACCTGAAGCCAGAACCTGCGGACAGGTGTGCAGGACCACAAGGCATGGAGATAGTTGTCAGGTGTGTTTTCATTGCAGTGTGTGCAGATGTTTGATTGTGACAGACCCATCCTGAACATCCTTTGTCCTGTATAATGAGTTCTATGCAGAATTTTGAATTGCATTAGTTGCATATTTGAATTCTTAGTCATTTTAAAGGTGTTTAAACATATTTGTGACCATTTATCTTTATTAAAGTTACTGGATAAGTCACCCTCCCATTTTGAAGTTGGAAGACAGATTGAGTCTTCTAGTTTGGATAATAGTCTATATGTTTTTGAGAATGGCTTTGGGGCATTGAGACTCATGAATTCTGCCACCCTAATAGGTAGCTGTAAGTTTAATTGATTAATGGTATATTTTTTACATATAATAGATTTAAGCTGGTGATATTCTAAAAATGTTTTGCTACTGATTCCATATTGTGAAGTGATAATATTAAATGACAAGAAGTTTCCATTTTCTATTATATGTTCTAACTGTTTTATTCCTTTATTTTTCCATTGAGTAAAATTGATAAGCTTTTTGTTTTGCAGGATGTCAGGGTTGTTCCAGAGGGGTGTAAACTTACATGGAAAAAGTGAGGATTTGGTTATTTTTAGAAAATCCCACCAAGCCACTAAAGAGGAATTGATATTAATGCTTTTAAAACACTTATGTGTTTTGATGGTTGAGCTGATGAATGGCAGGTCAGAGATAAACACATCCTCACACAATGCTTGCTCTACATCTAACCATGGTTCATCCAGACTGCTAGGTTTAAGCCATTTGGAGATATACTGCAGCTTGTTAGCTAAGAAAACATGATTAAAGTTGGGTAGCTCCAATCCGCCTCTATCTTTAGTCTGTTGTAAAGTTTTTAGACTGATAGCTTATTTTTCCATAAAAATTTAGATATATGTGAGTCCAGTGACTTAAACCAGCTGGAGGATGGTTTAGTGGGTATCATTGAAAACAGGTAGTTTACTTTAGATAGAACCATCATTTTAATGGTGGCAACCCTCCCCATGAGTGATATGGGTAAGCGCCTCCACCGTGAAAGATCATCCTCTATTGCTTTAAGTAGCTGGACATAATTTAGTTTTGTTAGTTCTGATAACCTGGGGGAAATGTTTATGCCTAGATATCTAATGTTTCCAGACTGTATTGTAGTATTGGGTATGTTTTGTAGGTCACTGTTGATGGGCATAATAATAGTCTTAGACCAGTTAATAGAGTAGTCAGATATTGATGAGAATGTGTTAATAAGTGTGATTGTCTGGGGGAGAGATGTCGGTAAGTTCTGGAGAAAAAGTAATACGTCATCAGCATAAAGACTTATCTTATGTTCAATATTTTTGGCATGGATTCCTTTAATCTCTTTATTTTGTCTTATGGCAGCAGCTAGGGGTTCAACAAAAATAGCAAAGAGTGATGGAGAGAGTGGGCAGCCCTGTCTGGTGCCTCTCTGCAAACAGAAGCTTGGAGAGGTTTGATCATTGATCTTCACACATGCATTTGGGTTGTTATATAATATTTTTATCCAATCTATGAAAGATGACCCAAACCCAAATTTGTTTAACGTTGCAAATAAAAATTTCCAGTTTACTCGGTCAAACGCTTTTTCTGCGTCTAAAGAAATTACTGTGGATTCCAGGTTATGTAGAGTAGAATAATCTATGATGTTAATTAATCTACGCATGTTAGTAGAGGAATGTCTACCTTTAATAAAGCCTGTTTGGTCAGGATGTATTATTAGAGGGGTTATTTTTTCTATTCTTCTGGCCAAAGCTTTGCTAATTATTTTGAGATCTACATTTATTAATAAAATTGGACGGTAACTGGATGGAAGTGTCGGGTCTTTACCTGGTTTTAATAGTAGAGTAATATTGGCTAGGTTCATATTTGAAGGTATTTTTTGTTTTTCCCTTATTTCTAATATCATATTGTAGAAAGTGGGTGCCAGCATTGTCCAGAATTCTTTGTAGAATTCTGCTGGGTAACCATCTGGTCCTGGAGCTTTATTGTTGGGCATATGCTGTTGTAGTTAGTTGTGATGTATATAATGTTTTATAGAATTCTTTGAAAGTGTTATTTATCTTGTCAGGGTCGTGGCTGATGTTTCCTTCTGGATCTCTGACAGAGGAGATGGTTGTTTTCTCCTTATTTGTTTTTAACTGATTAGCGAGGAACCTTCCAGATTTGTTGCCATGCTCAAAATTCTCCAAGCAAAGTCTTTGCACCAAGAACTGTGTCTTTTTATCTGTTATTTCATTAAGTTCAAGTTTAGCTTTCCTTGTAGCATTTAGTGTGTGTTCTTCTGGGGAGACATGGTAAGCGTCCTCTAAGGATTTAATTCTGAGTTCTAACTGTGAAATTCTCAAAGTTTCTTTCTTTTTCTTATGAGAAGAAAAGCAAATTATTTTCCCTCTCATTACTGCTTTTCCTGCTTCCCAAAGAACACAAGCTGAAGTTTCTGGCAGGTTGTTATTTTCCAGATATAAGGACCATTCTCTTTTAAAGTAGCTGATAAACTCTGGATCTTTAAGTAATGACGTATTAAATCTCAAATTTCTAGTTGCTGGTTTATTGCTCTTACTTCTCAGAGTGAATGATACTGGTGCGTGATCACTAATGCTAATAGGATGGATTCTGATTTCTGACATGTCATTCATCAGCGAGCTGCTAGTTAAGAAATAATCTAATCTAGAATAGGAATGGTGAACTGAAGAGAAGAAGGTGTATTCTCTTAGTGTGGGATGGTGAGAGCCCCAAGCATCACAGAGACCAAAATCCTTCATGTACTGTTTAACAGTTTCTGAGGATTTCCAGACTCGATGAGCTCCTGTGGTACTTTTTTTCTCCAGTATAATGTTAGTGTGTTATCTGAGTGACCATAGAGTGAGGCGAAGAGGGAGTGAAAGAAGGAGGGATCATCTACATTTGGACCATATATATTTGCAATACATAACTTAACATTTTTAATAGATAATGTAACTATTATAAATCTGCCTTCTGGATCTATGATTGTATTATCTATGTCAAAATTTAACCTTCTATTAATAAGAGTTGCTACTCCTCTCTGCCTAGAATTATAACAAGCTGAACACACGTGCGGAAACTGGGTTGTTTAGAGAAGATCTATTGTTGAGTTTGATAAATGAGTCTCTTGGAGTAATATTATATCTGCTTTCATTTCTTGCAAACAATTAAAATTTTTTAACCTCTTTTCCCTTGTGCCAGCTCCAAGCACATTCCAAGTGACAAATGTGAGTTCATTCATGAACAAACCACAGAAATGAGGGCTATATGCATATTACTGAAGCCTGTGTGGGGCATCCCACTGCTTCTCCACGTGCATGTGTATCTGCCAGCTGGTTG
This sequence comes from Melanotaenia boesemani, assembly GCF_017639745.1. Lineage (NCBI taxonomy): Eukaryota > Metazoa > Chordata > Actinopteri > Atheriniformes > Melanotaeniidae > Melanotaenia > Melanotaenia boesemani. The sequence goes on along the minus strand of NC_055705.1, from coordinate 6,180,594 downwards.
TGACAGAGATGTATGTGCGCTTGTGCTGTTCTGTGTGCATTCATGTGAATCATGAAAAGTGCTGATGTGTAAATGTTATGACCCAACTTTAGGGGTATGATGAAGGGCGTAACAAAAGAAGCATTGGCCAGGTTTTAAAAGGAAAGCAGGTACATTTATTGTTGAAACCGGAACAGGAAAAACAAAATCAACTGGTGGCAATAAACGAATGCTGGGGTTAGCGAAGCTGCTCAAACAAATGAACAAAACAAAACTACTCTTAAATCAAAACCAACCAGTTGAAAACAAAATCAAAGTTATCTATTATATGTGAAAACAAACTGGCTTACTAAGCTAATAACAGTGAGGAAGCAGCTCCAATAAACTAAAAAAAAAAACACTTGTAACGGAAGTATCTAGCCCAGCATAAAACGAACACAGGCCTACAGCCTAGCTACACAACACTAGCCACCATGGTTCACCAATTCAAAGACACAGATTCACTAAGACACCAACACCGCAATTCCATAGGCCAGGAGCAGACCGCCTGTGTCAACAGTTGCTCCCTGAATGAACTGGGACCTCAGGCTTTAGTTCCTGGAGGGTGCCTTCAGGAGCTGTGATTGGTCCAACAGGATCCAATAGGAAGGGAGAAGTGTGTCAGCCTAATCAAAATGTCCATTCCAACCAATCCGATGCAGGCACTAAGAGTGGAGGTTTGCACCAAGGATTGGAGTCAGGTGGCGGCAATAATCAGCTGGTGTAACAGTATATAATATAATGACAAGTGTTACCGTTAACCGTTAAAGGGTCGGAGAGAAGAAGAGTAAAGAGTGAAATGAGCGACAGTGCCAAATGAAAAAAGTAATATAAAAAACGCATCTGTGCTGAGAGCAGTGTAGTGGAGACGGGCAGTGGATTTACTGTTAACTAAATTATCTTTTATGGCAGTTTTATGGATATAACATGATCTAGTGAGAAAACAGGAAAATTAAAGCACATACCAAGTCAGTAGAGCCACGGAGTGATGTCCGGGTCGCGGTACAGCTGTCCATTAATAAATAATTTATCCACCGCGATGACAGCGCGAGCACCTTAGGTGATGGATTTCCTCCTGATGGGAAACAGGACTCTCTGTCGGTCCAGAATCTCTCTCGGATATTGGTCGTTTACTCCAAAGTTCGTTCCCTTCAGTTCGCGGCCCTGGTTCTTCACATGCTCCTTCTGTTTGAAGCTGACGAACTTTGCTACAATAGGTCTTGGTCTGGTGGACCCGGGTTTCCTCCCACCAAGCCGATGGACTCTGTGAAAGGAGATGTTTTTCACCGTTTCCTCCGGGAGCTTCAGGTGGGTTTTGATGAAGTTTTTCACCGTGGTCTCGGGGTCCTCCTCCGTCTGCTCTGGAATCCCTGCAAATACCAGATTCTCTCTCATGCTCCGCGCCTGCAGATCGATCACCGTTTCCTTCATCTTCTTATTTTCCTCCGAGAGACGGGTCAAGCCCTCGGTGAGGGATTTTACCGACTCTCTGAGACCAGCATTTTCTACAGCCAGAGTTTCCACCTGCTTCTGGCTGAATTCTAGTGATTCACGTAGCGCCTGGAACTCCTTGTGGAGAATTTCTACCAGGCTCAAACGCGCATCAAAACTACTGAGTTTCTTATCTGAAGAGATCAGAACATCCGTTGAGTCGTTCCCCGGTGGTGAAATAGCTCCAGGTGAATCCTCATTTCGCTGTCTCTTGGACTTGGATGAGGTGGAGTTGGTGGACGTGTTGTTTGGCTTCACCATGACGATTCTGTCGTAACAACGTTCTATAAAATCTGTCAGGCTGGCCAAATCTTCCCCGCTGTGCTCCAGAGTGTACCTTTTAAAGACACTATTTTCCTACTTTAAAGGATATTTTGATTAGACTGGCACAAAATACAATTGAATGAAAGTATAAATGTTTGGGCGCGCCTAGTTTGAATCTGCCGTCTCCCCGGAACTACGTCACCTACAGCATTAGCTTCACTTACCTGCCACCAGCGTCACCGCCCCTCTCTTCACCTGAGTGTCCAGAACATGCGGCCGCAAGTCCGACGACACGACTACAAAGTCGATCATCGAACTGCGGCTTAGAGTGTCCTGGTGCCAAGTGCATATGTAGGCACTTTTATGTCTAAACATGGTGTTTGTTATGGACAGTCCACATAAGTCCAACAACAAAACACCACTTGGATTTAGATCAGGGGGGTCGCTCCTCCCAATCACACCCTTCCATGTCTCGCTTTCATTGCCCATGTGAGCATTGAATTCCCTCAGCAGAGCGATGGAGTCCCCGGAAGGAGTGCTCTCCAACACCCCCTCCAAGGACTCCAAAAAGGGTGGGTACTCTGAACTGCCATTTTGTGCATAAGCACAAACAACAGTCAGGACCCATCCCCCCACTCAAAGGCGGAGGGAGGCTGCCCTTTCGTCCACCGGGGTAAACCCCAACGTACAGGCACCAAGTCGGGGGGCAATGAGCATGCCCACACCTGCTCTGCGCCTCTCACCGCGAGCAACTCCAGAATGGAAGAGAGTCCAGCCCCTCTCAAGGACAGTGGTTCCAGAGCCCAAGCTGTGCGTTGAGGTGAGTCCAACTATATGTAGCCAGAACTGTTCAACCTCGCACACCAGCTCAGGCTCCTTCCCCGCCAGAGAGGTGACATTCCACGTCCCTAGAGCTAGCTTCTGCAGCCGAGGATCATACCGCCAGGGTCCCCGCCTCTGGCAGCCACACAACTTATACTGCACCCGACCTATGGCCCCTCCTCCTGCAGGTGGTGAGCCCACGGGAGGGGAGGCCCATGTCATCCTTTCGGGCTGAGCCCAACCAGGCCCCATGGGCAAAGGCCTGGCCACCAAGCGCTCGCCTCCGTGCCCCACCTTCAGGCCTGGTTTTAGAGGGGGGCCCCAGTGACCCACGTCCGGGCAAGGGAAATCTTGGTACTTGCTTTCTCCTCATCATAGCGGTGATTTGTATAGTGGTGTATAAGAGCATTTCAGTATAATATGAGAGCATTTCAGTATAGTGTATGAGAGCATTTCAGTATAAGAGCATTTCAGTATAGTGTATCAGCATTTTAGTATATGAGAGCATTTCAGTATAATATGAGAGCATTTCAATATAGTGTATGAGAGCATTTCAGTATAATATGAGAGCATATCAGTATGAGAGCATTTCAGTATAATATATGAGAGGAAATTTCCGTATAGTATAGAAGAGGCAGTTTCAGTATATTGTATGAGAGGTTTTACTATAATGTGTGAATGGTTTCAGCTTGATATACGAGAGTTTTTAGTATAATGTGTAAATGACTTAAATTTTACATGTGTCTGTGAGAGGGTAATTCTGAATAATGTCTCAAGTGGCCCCTCATAAATAGCTTTGTATTTCCTGACACAGAAAAACAAGAATTGGGTTGCAAAAAGGTGCAACCTCCATGGTGTGGAACTGGTTTGGTTTTCGTCCAACAGATACATGCCAGAGAATTATTTTATAGAAAATATGCAAGCGGACTGTCGTGGCGAAGGGAGGAAACAACACAAACTTGTTTCACCATTTGAAGCAAAAGCACTTCGTGGAGTACGACAAAGCTGTAAAAGCACGTGAGGAGGCGTCTGCTTCAACTGAACGTGGTGGTGAGACCAAAAAAACTGATTCAACAATCAACGTAGCTTTAAATAGCGTCACAACATATGAAAAAGTGGCACACGCAGGGGGACCTAACTATTCCAGTGACAAATTTTTTGGCCAGGGATATGATGCCCATTCAGAGTGTTGAAAGACAGGGCTTTCCAAATATGCTAAAAACATTTGATTCCCATTACAAGCTGCCCCCCAAGAAGTACTTCTCTAAAGCCGCCTTGCCGGCATTGTATGAAGAAGTTCGTACCGAAGTGTCAAATGCACTGTCTTTGGTGGACTTTTTTGTGTCTACCACGGACATGTGGTCAAGCCACACATCGAACCCGTACATGAGCCTCACAGTTCCCTACGTGGACAAAGACTGGAAGCTACAAAATAAAAAACAAGTGTGTGTGACGACAGACAGCGGGGCAAATATTGTGAAAGCCATCACGCTTAACAACTGCACCAGGCTTTCATGCTTAAGATATTGCCTGCGCATTGCTATAGGTAAGTTAAATAAAATCATGGTAGCCATTACTGTTTGGCATTATCAATGTTAAACTTGTCCTTTTGTAACCTCTATTTGGTAACCCCAAATAACCCCATTCACACATTCCAAACTGTATTAAGATTTACGTTAAATTATAAATAAATGTTGCTTTTTTATTTGTGTCTTTAGAAAGAAGCATGAAGGACCTAAGAATCAGAGCAGAGCGCTGCCTGGAGTGGTTGAAGCCAGCGTCTCTGTCCCCGCCCCCTCTGATTGGCATTCCCCTGGACCAGTCAGGCTGCAGCTCGTGTGGAAGCTCAGGCTGAAAAGGCTGCAGCCGAGGCCGGTCTGGAGGGGAGAAGCCAGAAAGGCTCAGGCCGCTTTTCCCCTCACATTGTGCACCGGGGGTGTGCAGGTGTCGCGACAACCTCCTTTGTTACTGTGGGTGCTTTAAGGGTTTAGTTTCTGTGTGATTAAGTTTACTTTCGTGTGATTGTTTTCAGTGCTGGGCTAGGTTAGTGTACACCTGTGATCAGTGTGGAGCAGCTTTCACGAAATCTGGTGCTTTAAAAAGTCACCAACGTATTCACACTGGAGAGAAACCTTACAGGTGTGATCAGTGTGGAGCAGCTTTTACTCAATCTGATGCTTTAAAAAGTCACCAACGTATTCACACTGGAGAGAAACCTAACAGATGTGATCAGTGTGGAGCAGCTTTCAGTCAATCAGGTGCTTTAAAAAGTCACAAACGCATTCACACCGGAGAGAAACCTTACAGATGTGATCAGTGTGGAGCAGCTTTCACTGTATCTGGTGCTTTAAAAAGTCACCAACGCATCCACACCGGAGAGAAACCTTACAGATGTGATCAGTGTGGAGCAGCTTTCACTGTATCTGGTTCTTTAAAAAGCCACCAACGTATTCACACTGGAGAGAAACCTTACAGGTGTGATCAGTGTGGAGCAGCTTTCACGAAATCTGGTGCTTTAAAAAGTCACCAACGCATTCACACTGGAGAGAAACCCTACAGATGTGATCAGTGTGGAGCAGCTTTCACGAAATCTGGTTCTTTAAAAAGTCACCAACGTATTCACACTGGAGAGAAACCTTACAGATGTGATCAGTGTGGAGCAGCTTTCACTGTATCTGGTTCTTTAAAAAGTCACCAACGTATTCACACTGGAGAGAAACCTTACAGGTGTGATCAGTGTGGAGCAGCTTTCACTGTATCTGGTTCTTTAAAAAGTCACCAACGTATTCACACTGGAGAGAAACCTTACAAGTGTGATCAGTATGGAGCAGCTTTCACTGTATCTGATGCTTTAAAAAGTCACCAACGCATTCACACTGGAGAGAAACCTTACAGGTGTGATCAGTGTGGAGCAGCTTTCAGTCAGTCAGGTCATTTAAAAAGTCACCAACGCATTCACACTGGAGAGAAACCTTACAGGTGTGATCAGTGTGGAGCAGCTTTCAGTCAGTCAGGTCATTTAAAAAGTCACAAACACATTCACACTGGAGAGAAACCTTACAGGTGTGATCAGTGTGGAGCAGCTTTCACTATATCTGGTGCTTTAAAAAGTCACCAATGCATTCACACTGGAGAGAAACCTTACAGGTGTGATCAGTGTGGAGCAGCTTTCACTATATCTGGTGCTTCAAAAAGTCACAAACGCATTCACACCGGAGAGAAACCTTACAGGTGTGATCAGTGTGGAGCAGCTTTCACTGTATCTGGTTCTTTAAAAAGTCACCAACGTATTCACACTGGAGAGAAACCTTACAAGTGTGATCAGTGTGGAGCAGCTTTCACTATATCTGGTGCTTTAAAAAGGCACCAACGTATTCACACTGGAGAGAAACCTTAAATGTGACAGGAGGATGGTGCAGCTTTTATTCATTCAGGCAATTAAAAAAAAAATATGCCAAATGTTGTGGAAAAACTAATGTGTTCTGCTGGATTAAAACTTTCTCAACAAAGGTATCACTAAGAAGACGTGTGAGGTAAAATAATATTGTGCATATTTGTAAAGTTTTGGCAAACGGTAGGGGGATTTGCAGCCACTTCTTGTAAATGTTTAGTAAAGTTATGAATTTTAGTCATAGAAAGACGACCTCCCTCTCAAGAGAAACTGTTCTGCAGCTGTTCTATAGCAACTGTGAGGCAACGGTCACAACATGTTTGAGTTTGAATTAAATAGTACTGTATTTAACTATGTACTTTGTTAGTCATAACAGAGTAATAAAAATACTAATGGATTAGATTTATTTCGTGCTTTATCAAGGCACCCAAAGTGCTTCACATTGTGAATTTGTTATTCATTCACAAACTGATGGTGGAAGCCAAGTTGTACAAATAAATGAGTTGTTTACAGTATGTCGCTGTCAAGTTTCTGTTTCCTGTTCATGGGGGTATTTCAGGAAAGTCGCTCGAGAGATGCCTGAAAAAGTCAAACCAGCACCATCTTCTACTGAAGCATCATGTCGTTCTAGGAACACAGTTCAGCCTTATTTCATCCAGACTGACTCAAGACAGACCTGCACAAACTCCGTGCACACACCTGGGATGTCTAACAAGTCCAAATGAATGGATAAAGGGAAAGGTTGTTTAAACGAGGGACACTAGAGGCAGAATGAGAGAAACCTTCTCCTCCTCAGCAGATCAAATCCTGCTGATTGATCTGTATGAAGAATGAAACTTCACTAAAAACTAGCTAGTTTGCCACCAATTCACCAAAAGACAGAAAATGTTCCTGATCAAGTTTATCCCCCTATCCCAGATTTACCAGGTAATGGTGGCCCAGTGGATCGAACAGTGATTTGGGGCATGGTTGACCCAAGTTCTACTCAGTATTCTGGCAGTAAAAGGAAATATTGGTAAATGGAGTTAAGATGTGTTTTTCTGACGCTCATGTGACAATGAGCTGGAATGGTAGTCAACACTTGTTGGCTAAAACTGTTATATTAACCACATAAACGTAAATCATCTTGAAATCACACCGACAGGCTGAAACAGTCTGATCGTGGAAGTAATGATAGCATCCGCAGTATAAACATTGACGAAAATACCAGCCCACTGTTATTAACGGATCACTCAGTAAAATTAAATACAGGGCTTAAATTACAAAGGTAATTATGGGGGACCTTTTTTATCAGACATACATTTGGACTCTTAGATCTTGAATGAAATATTCCAGTCAAAACTGTATACATTACATAGTGGAATGTGTTGAGAAGAAAATTAAAAATGATCAATGGAAATCAAAATCATTAACCCTTGGAGGTCTGTATTGAGCTTGGCTTCACACAAAGGAAGCTAACCCAGTAGCTAGCTAGTCCCCTGTAGCTGATGTGGAGCCACCTAGTGATGCTAACTAACTTACACATCTGTAAGCAGTTCCCATGTAGCAGGAGCCCCAGACCAGCTGGACAACTCAGTGATTGTGTCAGCATGCAGAGCATGAGGAATAAGGAGTGATTAGTGATGAAGAGTGGTGAGTGAAATCGTGCAAATGCGACCACGCCTCTATGGAGGTCAGAGGCAGACCAGGGCCAGAGACCCGGGCCCTCAGCAGCAGCCCCGGAGCACCAACCCAAGCTACATCACCACGAAGACGACTCCAGCCCCACCCGAAGTGCGGCAGAGGAGAGCCCCAGCAAGAGCCCCCCATGGTCTTGGGGCACAGGTCCCAGTGGGCCAAGATCAGCAGCCGCCGGCCCCGCCAGGGACCGGCCACCCAGGGCAGCCCAAGCGAAGGGCCCAGGGCCCCAGGAGCCCAGAGGCGGCCGCCCGCAATGGTAGAGGGCCCGCAACATGCCTAGGAGGACCAGGCCCCCCTAGACAGCCACCCGGCGTAGGACAGCACACACCCCGATGTTCCAGCCGCACAACCCGGGAACCAGGGCGCCATCGACCCCCTCCCCCCACCTACTCCAATCTGCACCCCATATAACCCCACACTCACACCCTCCCCTGTGCCATACCCACAAGCACTCACCATCACACAGTCACGTCACACATAACCCACCCACCATGCCCCTGTGGGGGACACTCCAGGCGGACCAGAGGACAGCGAGACTCTGCTTTCTCATCAGAAGACGTGTTGGTGGGATTGAGAAGATCTTCGAGTATTCCCCCCACTGCCGCACAACAGCCCAAGTCGAGGTCAGCAGCCCCCCATCCCCATTGTACACAGTGTTGACGGAGCACTGCTTTTCCCTCCTGAGCTGCCGGATGGTGGACCAGAATCTCCTCGAAGTCGCCCGGAAGTCATTCTCCAAACTCCTCCCATGCCCGAGTTTTCTTTAGCGACTGCCGAAGCTGCGCTCCTCTTAGCGCGCCGATATCCTTCAGCTGCCTCTGGCGTCCTACCGGCCAAAAAGGCCCAATAGGATTCCTTCTTCAGCTTGACGGCATTTCTCAATGCTGCTGTCCGCCAACGAGTTCGGGGGTTACCGCCACAACAGGCCCCAACGACCTTGCAGCCATGGCTGTGGCTGGCCGCCTCAACAATAGAAGCACGGAACACAGCCCACTTGGACTCAATGTCCCACGTCTCACCCAGGACTTGGTTGAAGCTCTCTCGGAGATGGGAGTTGAAACTCTTTCTGACAGGGGACTCCGCCAGACGTTTCCAGCAGACCCTCACAACATGCTTGGGTCTGCCAGGCCTGACCGGCATCCTCCCACATCATCATCAGTTAACATCTCCACCCCTCTCTTCACCCGAGTGTCCAAGACATGCAGCTGCAAGTCAGACAATAGAACGAGTGAGTCCCTGGATTCCAAAAAAGGTGGGCACTCTTGATAACTGCAGTTGTTGGTGTGCAAACTCTCTGTGAGTCTCCAGTCACACACGGGTCCAGATCGAAGAGCAGTGACTGATAAGAAGAAACTCTGCCTAACATCAGAGGTAAGCCAACCTGGAGTCAGATGTTGGGTGTGGTGAGCCTGCCTCCTGGCCTTGGACCTGTATGGAAGGCCGAATGGACCAAAACATCTATTTTGACGTTTGTGTTAAGACGTACATTTTTTACGTGTTAAGACGTACAAAGTTAACATCTTAAGACGAACAAAAGTAACGTCTTAAGACGACTGGACCTTAAGGCTTCCATCCGATTGGTTGGCATCAACATACCCTCCCCTATGTCGGTGCTACGTTGGGCTGTACTTTACTTACGATGTGGTCATGTGGGCTCTTACTAGTGGATACGTTTGGGCTATGTACCTGTCACCTGTTGTAGACGCAACTGTGATTCACTGGTTGGGACAGTCTCTTAATGCGGGGGAAATGTAGCAAGTCTATTGTCTGTTCCAAAGTCTGGAGAAGAAGGTGGCGAGTCAGTCGCCATGTTGGTTGCATCGTTGTAAGCAGCTGTGTATCGTCTTTGCCTGCGTTATAATCTCTGATAAAATGGGAGTCTCGTGTTGTGTGAAAGACTGCAAAAAGACAACAAAAAATGTAAAAAAGTAGCTCACAACGTTAGATTTTTTTTTCAGCTTCCCATTTGTAAACAAGGCTTTGGACAGCAGGTTGAGGATGTAACTGAGGCATCAGATGGCCTGTGTCGCAGCGGTGAGGGAAGGACATCACTTCTTCCTTCATGCGTGTTTGCTCTTAGCATTTTCATAAAGGCACGTAGGAGAGTTTTTTGTTGTTTTTGTTGATTTTATTTTGTCAGTAATGTTAATGAATAAGCTTTAATAAGCTCTCGGTTTTCTAAAGTCGCTGTATTCACATTGGGTAACATCACTTGTAAACTACAGGCGAAGAGGGAGGGAAATAGAAATGGATTCATCTGTTTGTGGTTGATCAGTGTTTAATTTATTTAATCATCTTATATCAAAACGTCACAGAGTGAATGATTTTAGAGATACAGGTGTAGTGGAGTAAGATTCTCTCAACCCAATTTCCTCACTCACATTGCCATTACAAGGTGTAGCGCATATGGCACTTATTGCTGGGCGGAGTAGAGCGCCTTTATAACTGGGCAGGTGTTTGTCCCTGCTGTAGGCGCTGTATGCTGACAGGTCGCGTGCCAGTGTCCATATCATCTCCCCTGCAATCTGTTGCGGTCCACTGGCTGTCCAGGCCGTGTTGAATGCCGCATTCCATGCAGTTTCACTTCGGCGGCGTACTGCTTGACAATCGAGTTTGGTGCCAGGGCAGTTCATCCAGACCTGCCGCAGTACTCCTGACCTCTTCTTTCTCCCCCCCTATGGGAGGGGGTTGTAGCTACGGGTAAGACGGCATTTTCTCTGCAGGCAGAGCAGAACATTAATCCAGGTAATAACAGGGTCTGTTTCTCTTTTAGAAACGCAATTAGTGCATTACTTGAAATTCACATCGATTTTTTTGCATTCATGTTATTTAAATTTATTGGACAGCAGTTTGAGTTGTAAAAATGCCAGCGTAACACTCATGTTGTCCTTTTGTGTGTATTTGTTGTTTTTTTTTACACTAAATAAATCTTCAGCTGTCAAACTTTCTATTCCTCATATGGACTCTATGCACTTCTTTATTATTCATTTATGTAAACCTAAAGGTGTAACAGTTGCTTTAAATAACAAACTAGGTAGTGACATGTTGACCTTACATGGTAAAAGGTGTTAGAAAATCATAATGCCATTATAAAAGTTATATGTTTAGGTACGGTCCTGTCTTTTAATTATTTTTTTGACTGTATTTGGTCTGTTCTCTAACCCTCTAGGATAGAACGGTTATGGCATGATGTGTGGATGTCAGTGACATCAAAGTACTACAACCTCTTACACACTCTTGAAGAGGAAGGCCTGCTGGACATCTCTTGCACAAATGACATTTTCTGTGTGCATTATACAGTTCTTCCAAGACTCAAACGAGATTTACAAATATTTGTGGAGGGCTGGAACCACCATCCACTCCGTACTGAGGGAAATCGGAGTCCAGTGCAGATCTGGGATATTGCCCAGATGCTTCATAACAATGTCCACCTTGAAAACCTTGAAGTATGTTAATTCTTTGTTGATTTCCACAAAAATATCATTTCCATAAATAAAGAACAAGCTTGGCAGGTCAAGAGATCAGAGAATCCTAGCCGTCTAAAATATGTCATTTTTATAAGATGTCACTTGATCAACATATGAGCAAAAGCTCCACAGTACATATGCCAGAATTAGCTACAAAAGCTAAATGGCATCTGTTAACACACTGTCATAAACGAAGTCATAAAAACATCACAGGACAAATAAAATGGAACGGGGCAGCCAGTCAGTGTACTGTCAGTTATACCAAACCAGTCAGCAAGGGTTAAACACTTGGATAGTTGTGTTCTAATATGAATATGAAAGTCCAAGTATGAAATTTGTTTTGCATGATCAGAGATCAATTTTTTTAAGTGATAATACTATTGTAATGTGGAAGAAACTCTTGAATATAACTATGGGTATGTTTTTATTTTTTATATACATTTACAGGACCTACAAGAACCAGACATTGACTGGGAGACTGCTGTCGACTTTGATGGCTTTGGCGCAGAAACAGGCCTGAATATGATACAAAAAGATCTGTTTAGCATTTGAGTTACAAGGAAGGTTTTAAAAGAATGAAAGATCCTTTTTTTTATGTTCTTACTGAAGTCTCCTCAAACAGTTTGCAGAATGCAATGAAACAAGAATAAAGAAATCAACCCAATTCTATTTACTACCTCTTTGATGAGTTCCTGAAGTTCAGGATCAGTGACATCCTTTTCAGTTATTCCTTCCTGATCTACTTCTCCAGTAGACATGTAGTTGTAGCACCTCAAGAAATTTGGTGGTGGTCCACCCTGTGTAATACTGACTGCAAATACCTCTCCAATCATCCTAAATTACACAGAAATATGCCATTCAATTAATAATGAAAATTAAAGAAATTACATGTGTTACTTAAGTTATCCTACTTTTGATCAAATGGTCTTAATATATATGAGTACAACCATTTAAGATATTCCTAGCCAACAGGAATGTAAAAAATGTTATAGATTAGAAAGTACAAAAAAGAAGAAAAGAAAACCTACTTGAAGTTGTTTTTATCCATGTCACTCATTGAATATTTGGGGTTTTTGCCACACTGTCCCCCTTCAAAAAAGCGCTCCTCTATTCCTGCCATCATTTCTTTTTGAAACAGGGAAAAATAAGATACTTACATAGATAGGGAAACAACCTACCAATGACATAACAAAACATAAGTGGTGCTATTTAAAAAAAAAAACAAAAAAAAAACATACCAGTTAAAAATTCCTTCCCCAGAGCTCCACTATCAATGCCATTCTCTCCAATGGAAGAAACTCTGAGGGGGTGAAGGGGAGAAGATTTCTTCTGACGCTGCCATTGTTTCATGCCCCTTTCTACTATTTGATCCCTTGTAACGCATATGTTGAAGATGTTTGTTTCATCCACTCTTTCATTCAGGCTACATCAGCAATGCTTATGGTAACACAGCAAAGAGAAAAAAAGTTAATTTTGTGAAGGCTTTATACCAATATCTCTAGAGTGTACAAGCTTTGATAGAAAAAGCATCGTCATAAAGTACCTTTTCATCTCTTGATGCATCTTGAATTGTTTTGGATCCATCTCTGTTACATAACTTCTTTTGCCATCCATTGTCCATTCATCACAAGCTCTGCAATTACACATGCTTTAGATAAATTGCACAGCAAGATAAGACAACACTAAACTGCTTGAAAGCTTGTCTCTACAATTTTTTTTACAGGAAAACAGAACTACCTTTCACCACAGACGCTTGCATGGATTTCCAACATGTCACTTGGAAACACGTGCTCACATAATTAATATATTTGTTTGGCTAAGTTTGTAGTACTGTCAGAATTATGATTCTGTTAATGATGTTGTGGAACAAAATTTCACCCACGGTAAAAAAAAAAATCATATTTAGAAAAGTACTTAAAGACTTAAAGTCTTTATGGCCCCTGAAGTTCAACATTGTTAATTTTGATGGACCCTATGGCTCTGTCACTAATCTTTGCACAGCAAAGACTGCACTATAAAATTGTGACTTTATTTCAATAGCAATGTGAGTCTATTTTTATAAGTCCAAGATTTAAGTACAAACTAATACTGCCAGTCTTTAAAATTTTAAATTGAATTTTGTTATTTGTTTCTTTATCATAATTAAATATATTACTGTCAATGTTCAAGTTTATTTATATAGCACATTTTCTGCAACAGAAGTTGCCCAAAGTGCTGAACAATAGAACAAACACTCCACAGTTGAAAATAAAACACTACACAATAAAACAATTAAAACCAATGAAAATAAAAACAAAAAACCAACAACAAAACAAGAGTAAAAGCTAGAATAAAACTAAAATCAAATAAAACTCGTAAATTTCAAGCTCAGTTTTGATCAAATGCCAGCGCAAAGAAGTAGGTTTTGAGTAAAGACTTAAAACCAACGACAGACTGAGCAGCTCTAATGTGAAGCTGTTCCACAGCTTAGGAGCGGCAGCAGAGAAGGCTCTTTCACTCCTGGATTTAAGTCTAGCATATGGGACTGGGGACTGGGGAGAGCTGCAGAAACAGCAGTGGGGTGGAAGAAGTTCAGAAAAGGCAACAGACTCACCATCATGAAGCCAAGTCTCTGTTATAAACATAAAATCCAACTTCTGGGATTCAAAGAAGTCTTTGAGCAGGAAAGATTTGTTTGGCAGCGATCTGGCTTTGACAAGTGCCAGATGCAGAACAAGGTCCTGCTTTACCCGTAAATCCACATATCCCAGAGGACGAAGGTTGGAGAAATCCACTCTGCGCTTGCGAACTTGGGTGGCAGCGAGGAAGAGGAGCTGCCATAGGAAAGGGCCGGCATGAAGCAGGTAGAGGATCGAGAGCAACAGGCCAGATCCCCGTAAGCCAAACTCAGCTGATCAACAAGAGGGGCAGGATCCGGAGAAAAAATCCAAGAAACCACCACTGGTGGAGAACAAGCAGGCCCTGAGCCTCCCTACAACACCACCCACTTTCCCCGTTTCCTGATACGCTTCCTGTGGGGAATGACGCAGGGAGCATGACACAGGTAAGCTGGAACTGCAGACAGGGGAGGAGTACTAGCTGTACGAATCTCCAACCTGAACGGTGGAAGCCATTTACAAGCCACTCGGATGTTAAAAAGCGACTGGCGATAATAATAAAACGAGCAGGAGCAGTATAAAAGCAAACACTAACTGAGAGTACCAAAAATAAAAGCAGAAGGACAAGGAAACCTGACAGGAAACCTGAGAGATGGCAAGCTGTGCACACTGCTGGCGCCATCTTGTCAAACATTTCCATTTGAGATAATTAAATAAAAACTACACAATAAAAGGGAACATACTGAAAGCTTTTACTTTACAGTTTTGGGCTTACTTTGCTCAGAGGAACCTTGGCACATGAAGGAAGATCTGAGTCCTGTACCGATGGAAAAATTATGTCAATGTATTACAAGATTAACAATATTAATATTAATTATCATATTCTCTTTGGGAGCTTGTGTGTTTAACTACAGTTGCACTGCTAAAAAAGACTTACTGTCATTGACAAATCACTTCTAGGAGTGTCAGAGGGTTTTTTCCAGGAAAACATCAAAACTTCGCCTGTTATCTAACAACACCTGTACATCTTCAGTCTTAAATAGAGCAAACAAAAACACTCACACGACAACAAAAACATGTTGTAAATCATCCTCCTAACTAAAGATAAGTCTTCCTTGCCTGATCCTCCATGTCATTTGAGAAATCCTGAGCCTCACAACATGGCGCATGTGCAGCCAGTAACTGGATCGGCATATTTACAGAACAGGTATGACATGTTGCTTTGGGCATTTTTTCAAACTCCTTTGCACAGTAAGGAAGAGGTGAGGTGTCAAGAGTTCCTTGGACAGGTACTTTGTAAAGTGTTGACTTTCCACGTGCAACTGTACTGAGGTAAGCTCCGGTATAGCCCCTCTGCTTCAGGAGGCACAATGCACAATTTTCTTTGTCCAGAGTCACCTACAAAAAACAAGAAGTTATATTGGTCCATTTCTTTTAGTTAAACTGCTGATTTTAAAAAATCTTAACTCTGTGTACTAAACTTAAATCTGTGGAAAAAGATAAAAATTTCCATTTGTTACCAACAGCCTTGTACAGCATCTATGCTCCTTTCAAAGTGGCTATTTTTGAGTATCCTCAAGTTTTCTGGACAACTGTACATGAGTAATATAATACCAAACGTTAATCGCACGTTAACTCAACGCTTAATTAACACAACACTTAATTAACGCCGTTAATTTTTTTAATCACTCGTTAATTTTTTTTTTTTTTTTTTTTTGCTGGCCGCTGGCTTTGATGACAGAAACATGGCGTCCATGTCTCTCTTCCCTGCTGCAGCGGTGCGTCTGACGTGATCGGGAGAGAGCGGGTTCATTAAAATAAAGAGATGTTTTCTGTCTGGAACAGGAAGAAGAAAAAAAGAACCGACGTTTCTCTTTGTCAAAATACATACAGATGGCCAGAACATCGTAATTTTTGGACGGGAAACTTTTTTATTATTATTTTTTTTAATAAATGCGGTTTTATTTATGCAAGACAGCAAAGGTAAGCCATGCTTTCTGACTTTTACAAACGTGCAGCATAAATCGGGTCTTCTTCTTCCTCTGGTTCGGTGAATCTTGGTCGTAGCGAGATGAAACTTCCAGCTGTGGAATCTGTGAGATGTGAGCTTTCAGTTGAGGAGTCGTTTGTTCATGTTCATGCCGTGGGGTGGACACGCGGAGACATCATTTGTGTTTACATATTTTTCAGACTTTTTGTAGCTGCTCTTTAAATTATTGGTTGTCTTAACTGTGTTTGTTGGTGATAGAAATGGTTCTACTGAGCTGGTAGCTGAGATTCTGGACTTTCTGTGGATACCACACATGTTTATAGTTACATCTACAGACCTGACGCTACACCCGGAACGAGATGTTAACCCTTAACTCCCGGTAGCGGAGGCTGCAAATTAAAGTTTAGAGAAATTATAGGCCAGAAACCTGGATGATGAAACACTGAAGGTGCATGGATGGAAGTTATTGTGCATATTGTGAATATTTCTCTCTCCTCACCATCTAGAAGCTGTGAGATTCTCATCCTGCTTTCTGTCTGTTCACCTGATGCTGATATTCATCACATATTGTTCCTTCTGTGTTTAGAAGGAAGCAGCTTCACAGCTTTAAATTCATCCTGCTGACTTTTTACCTTTTAGTTAGTAAATCCTGAACATTTCATCCTTCTTTCTCATAAATATTTGATTTTATAAATATATATGAAGAAATATTTTAACTGTTGCTGTTTAAAGAGAAAACTGCTGCTAAACCTGTTTATGTGTTTAGTGCAGGGGTCTGCAGCCTTTCCAATCCAAAGAGACATTTTCCCTCAGCCAGCTAAATAAAACTACTTTAGAGACGCAAATGTTACCAGACTTTTCAAAAAGGCAAGTTAATATATATTTTTAATGAAGAGCCACCATAGGATGTTTGTTATTTTTGAAGAATCACATTTTTATTTCCATTTTTAAGGTTTTAAAATAAAGAAAAACATAAAACCTTTATAAAAAAAAAAGAGGATAAACAGACTTTCTGCTAAGGAATGTAGATATTTGTGGAAAATGATGTAAAAGTCCATGGTTTAGAACCTCATGACAAGAAAGATAGATTTAAAAAAAATATTTTAGCCACGTATTTAGAGACATTGTGGAAGGTCCAGAGAGACACTTGCAGCTCCAGAGTTGCAGGTTGGAGACCCCTGATGTCGTGTTTGTAAACCAAAACTTACTGCATTTTCTTTTTATAGCTGTCGGCCTTTTTTTAAAGGAAAGAGACATTTTGCGCGTAACGATGCAATTAATCGCGATTAATCGCAGCATGTCATGCGATTAATCGCGATTAAAAAATTTTAATTGTTGCCCAGCACTAATATAAACATTTCCTTTTTCATTTTCCTTCTAACATGAGTGTATTGGTCAACCGTCACATATATCTTTTGCCAATTCCTTCAGCCAAACAGATAGTGCTGTGGTAATGTTGCTGGCATTAAAGGTGTTCTTTTTTTTTTTTTTTTTAGATGACGCCGGTTCAAATCTCATCCTGGACATTACAAATTTTTCACACACTGAGCCTTATGCTACTTTTATTGTGTCACGGACACCTAACACCTGACCTCATTCATAAAACACTCACTCTGAATACAACCGTAATTCTTCGTTAGATTTTTAACTTTTAATATTAAATCAGATCAGACGTGAAGACCAGCCTTTCCATGGATTTGTGCTGCCATCTACTGGCGTGTAATGAAAACTACATGTTTTTGTATATTTGCTGGTTTCATTACTTCTCTCAACTAGACCTGGGAGAGGCTTGTTAATTTATTGTCCAGTCATATGGTCACAGTAATTTATGCGTGCATAAAATCTAAAGTTGGCTCACAACAGAGATCAGACACATAACTTTCAGGACTGTGTTTCCTTATTTGACGTTTTTGACAGTAGCTAGATACAGTAGTTAGAGCTGTCATTCTATGGACCCCTGCTGCTATCCACTGGCACATAACGAGCTGTACTGTTATACAGATATTATGCAATCCCTTATACAGTGTAAGGGACTGTATAATATATTGTACTTACTATCACCAAAGTATGCTATTTTATTTTCAAATACAGAACCATTAGTTTGCCAATAAATACTTTTTTGAACCATTAACAATAGCTGTTTTATGTTATGCCTTAAAAGTATTATGGATTTTCTGATCTTAACTGGTTATCATGTACCTTCTCTATCACCACCGTCATATGGTCACAGTAATTTATGCGTGCATAAAATCTATAGTTGGCTCACAACAGAGATCACACACCTATAATTTTGACAACAACTTCAAAGTGACAATGTTATAGTGCCTGTAAATGAGTTCCATGTCAATGCCACTCTAATGAACAGAATTCAAAAGATGGTTAACCCGCTGTATGATGATGGTAACCATGACACTGATTCATTTTGAAGTGGTAAATTTTAAAAGTCAACGACAAAGAACAAAGAAAAAATGACAGAATGAACTGAATGCTTCAAATCTGTAAATGTTTGTTTTACTTTTTATTTTTTGTAGAAAAGCTTCTATTTAAATGTGCTGTCTTACATAAACAAAAACAGTTTTTACAATTGTGAAAATTTATTTAAAAACGCAATTAAGAACATTCAATTCTGTTTGAAAATGTTCAGAAATATTAAAACATTAACTGTTAAATGGTCTTCCACTTTTGATCATATTTTTGTCTTGGCCACCTTTAGAACAGCAGCAGTTTTTGCAACCTTTAAAAACAGTTTTTCATGAATAAACATCTAAAACAAAACATTTTCAATGAATACTTTACTGGTAGGATACAGTAACAGGTGAAAAAAATCAGCAGAGGGGGTAGGGAGGGAGTGGTGGGTAGTAAGGAAATAGGAGGGGGGTAGAAGGGAGGTAGGAGGGGGTGTGGGTGGGGAGGGGGACAGAGACCACTGGATTACTCAAACAGGCATGAATGAAACAAAACACACCTCCAGGTAAGTTTTAGATGAGATCATTATAACATGGGAGCAAGTTTAAAAAAAGTCGATATTGCATAACATTTCCTTTAAGTACCAATATAAAACATGTTAGTTCAAAACATATTGGCACAATATTACACTCTACCAAATCCTTGGGTATTTCCTAAAGCAAAGTCCATGTTATTCTTGAAGATTTCATAGCTATTTACTGTCGGCAGTTTCACACAGTTAATGCACGTATATGCCAAAGGAAGATGGCGTATGCTGCTCATGGAATTCTCAGAGATGTTAAGGAATTCAATTGATGGATTAGGAGAAAAGCCAATTGGAGGCACAACGCTTGCACCTGTTGCAAAAGCTAGGATTTTTCCCAGCTTTTGTGTGTCTTGTTCTGTCACACATAATGGAAGAAAAAATGAAACCAAATATAATTCAGAGACAGCACAAATAATAGACAATTATTAAATGTTGATAGAATCAGAACAATTATTGCAGTGGCACATACATTAGGTAGATTCGTATTTCTAGTTTTTAAAAAGGAAACGTTTATATACATCAAAATAAATACAAAAATATATTTGGTAAAGTGAAAAGGCTTTCAATGCTTTATTACTAATTACACAAAGGATTTTGTACAGGCATGCTTTGTCTGTAATTGCTGAATAGACAACGGTTCTAGTGAAGGCTGCTGATAAACAGTTCTTGTGGATCAGCAATCATTCAGTCTTGTCTGCCAGAGCAAAAACTTCAGGGTGGGAACTGTAAGATTCATTATCATAATTTAAACACAGAACGCCATTGCACGTTTTTACGTGATAGCGCGATGCAAAAGACAACGGGGATGGACGCTTTTTACGCGTGTTCAAAGACACCAGAAAACGGGGTCGCACGTAATTTACGCGCATTCAAAGAGACTGGGAAACAGGAGTGCACACTTTTTACGCACGTTTTTCCCAAACACGCGTTTTTTACGCGCTATTGTGCGGAAATTTTTTTAACCTTTTGGCTTGCCATAAGTTCTGTCACTGCACGCTAGGCTAAACAGTCCTCCCTCGATCGACTGCTGGAGTTTTGAGACTGCGGGGGCGGAGACTTTGGCTGATGTGTCTTATCCTCTGATTGGTCAGTTTTCAGTCTCTGTCCCTCCTTTTCTTCAAATAGTTTGGTCAGAATCAAGATGTCGGAGAAAAAATAGATAATTTAAGAAAGAATCTCTAGTGTTGTCAGCACATGCAAATAACGAATTACAAAAATTTTTATATTGTGGAAACAATTGTGGCACTTACAACCTTAAAGATTGTGGCAATAAATAAATAAATAAAAAAAGCTTAAGTTAATGTGGCCAGCAGTTGTTTGTCCTCTGCCAGCCACCGTACGAGGCTGAGCCCCTGCTTCCCCGTTGTACTTCATGAATTTCCCTGCAAAGGGATTAATAAAGTATTTTTCATTTCATTCATTTCATTCCACATTCCCCATTAACACACCGTAGCATTTAAGCTCCGCAATAACCCGGTACAGGTAAGCTGTGCTCCTGCTGCTTCATTTTTTCGGCTTTGTCATTGTTGCTGCTGTTAACCTGACGCTGTCTGATACAGCCTCTGTTGCCGCTTGGGTGGTGTCTACTGGTGGAAGGACCACGCCGAGTTTTATTTGTTTTTAGAAGCCGTAGGCCACTGCTGTTTCTATTTGGGTCTATTTTTGGTTCAATTTATGTTACGTTGTGTTTTTTTTTGTAGGTCTAGCACCTAGCGCTGTATGCTGCATTTCTTATTTTTTTCACTTAGTCTTCTTTTTTATTTTTAGAGCCCTTCTCTCCTTTAAAACACTATGATATTATTTTAATATTGTGCTCCTTTTTGCCGCAGGGTCTGGTCCGAGCGTGGCTGCCCGGGAAGGTGGAGGGTTTTGGTGATAGAGTCTCTCACTTCAGCCCCATCACTCCTTGTGTGACGTGGTATTTTTGCACACCCCTCACTTATTTTGCATGCTTTTGTTGTCCTATTGTTTGCTGTGGATGTGTATGTGTCTTACACGGAGCGTAGTGAGTACTCTGTTCCATAGACAACTGCGGCCTCTCACCGCGTGCACCCGCGGCCGGTCAGCCCCCCTGGCATTTGCTAATTTGGTGAGCACCTTGTCCTAATAGTTCCTTTTTTCTTTCCATAAATTTTTTTAGAATTAAACTCATTCTTTTATTGATTTTAATAGTGTTGCCTGTCTATATATTTGGTTGTTGTAAATAAATTTGGTTAAACTTAATTTTTTTTTAGTCTCTGTCTCTCTTTGACCACCATCTGCAGCTATACATTCACATGGGTCCTAAGCCATTGGGCTCGGTTACATTAAGGTCAGCGCTACCTAGCAAGTGCCATAGCTATTTTATCCATTAGCATTACCATGGTAATTCAAAGTGTTAGGTCTTGTGGATCTGTTTAATTTTTGCTTTGTTTTGATTTCTTTAAAATAATTGTCTGGTAAACAAACCTAAACACTAATGGTAATTTGTCATGTTGACCCGCTATGACAGGGAGAGTTGCAGGACGCAGCGCGGCGGGTGGTGTCCCTGCTGCAGAATGCCTTATCTGATCCATCAACTAGAGACAGTGAGGACTGTTGCTGTCATTGTTAATTTGCCTACAAGCAGTGATTTAAAAAAGCAGTTTTACAACACGACATGTTATGTATTTATTATGCAAATCTAGCCTTGTGAGATTTTTTTTTTGGTGTGTGTGTGTGTGTGTGTGTGTGTGTGTGTGTATTTGAAATAAGGAGACTGAACAAACCAGGGACCGACTGGAGGACAAAGATTTCAACAGCAGAATAATAGCACAGCAGAATCGCGATTAATCGCATGACATGCTGCGATTAATCGCGATTAATTGCATCGTTACGCGCAAAATGTCTCTTTCCTTTAAAAAAAGGCCGACAGCTATAAAAAGAAAATGCAGTAAGTTTTGGTTTACAAACACTGCATCAGGGGTCTCCAACCTCCAACTCTGGAGCTGCAAGTGTCTCTCTGGACCTTCCACAATGTCTCTAAATACGTGGCTAAAATATTTTTTAAATCTATCTTTCTTGTCATTAGGTTGGAAACCATGGACTTTTTTTTCCTTTCTTTTACATCATTTTCCACAAATATCTACATTCTGTAGCAGAAAGTCTGTCTATCCTCCTTTTTTTTTAATAAAGGTTTTATGTTTTTCTTTATTTTAAAACCTTAAAAATGGAAATAAAAATGTGATTCTTCAAAAATAACAAACATCCTATGGTGGCTCTTCATTAAAAATATATATTAAGTTGCCTTTTTGAAAAGTCTGGTAACATTTGCGTCTCTAAAGTAGTTTTATTTAGCTGGCTGAGGGAAAATGTCTCTTTGGATTGGAAAGGCTGCAGACCCCTGCACTAAACACATAAACAGGTTTAGCAGCAGTTTTCTCTTTAAACAGCAACAGTTAAAATATTTCTTCATATATATTTATAAAATCACATATTTATGAGAAAGAAGGATGAAATGTTCAGGATTTACTAACTAAAAGGTAAAAAGTCAGCAGGATGAATTTAAAGCTGTGAAGCTGCTTCCTTCTAAACACAGAAGGAACAATATGTGATGAATATCAGCATCAGGTGAACAGACAGAAAGCAGGATGAGAATCTCACAGCTTCTAGATGGTGAGGAGAGAGAAATGTTCACAATATGCACAATAACTTCCATCCATGCACCTTCACTGCTTCATTATCCAGATTTCTGGCCTATAATTTCTCTAAACTTTAATTTGCAGCCTCCGCTACCGGGAGTTAAGGGTTAACATCTCGTTCCGGGTGTAGCTTCAGGTCTGTAGATGTAACTATAAACATGTGTGGTATCCACAGAAAGTCCAGAATCTCAGCTACCAGCTCAGTAAAACCATTTCTATCACCACCAAACACAGTTAAGACAACAAATTATTTAAAGAGCAGCTACAAAAAGTCTGAAAAATATGTAAACACAAATGATGTCTCCCCGTGTCCACCCCACGGCATGAACATGAACAAACGGCTCCTCTACTGAAAGCTCACATCTCACAGATTCCAGAAGTTTCATGTCGCTACGACCAAGATTCACCGAACCAGAGGAAGAAGAAGACCCGATTTATGCTGCACGTTTGTAAAAGTCAGAAAGCATGTCTTACCTTTGCTGTCTTGCATAAATTAAAACCGCATTTATTAAAAAAAATAATAATAAAAAAGTTTCCCGTCCAAAAATTACGATGTTCTGTCCATCTGCATGTATTTTGACAAAGAGAAACGTCGGTTCTTTTTTTCTTCTTCCTGTTCCAGACAGAAAACATCTCTTTATTTTAATAAACCCGCTCTCTCCCGATCACGTCAGACGCACCGCTGCAGCAGGGAAGAGAGACATGGACGCCATGTTTCTGTCATCAAAGCCAGCGGCCAGCAAAAAAAAAAAAAAAAAAAATTAACGAGTGATTAAAAAAATTAACGCTGTTAATTAAGCATTGTGTCAACGCGCGATTAATGCGTTAATGTGCCCAGCACTAGTTTATATACATCAAAATAAATACAAAAATATATTTGGTTATGTGAAAAGGCTTTAAATGCTTTATTACTAATTACACAAAGGATTTTGTACAGGCATGCTTTGTCTGTAATTGCTGAATAGACAACGGTTCTAGTGAAGGCTGCTGATAAACAGTTCTTGTGGATCAGCAATCATTCAGTCTTGTCTGCCAGAGCAAAAACTTCAGGGTGGGAACTGCGAGACTCATTATCATAATTTAAAAGTTTAAATTATGATGCAAATACTGTGTTATTCCCTCGCAATGCAGAAATGCCTCCTCGCGACGTGTGTTTTAACTCGCGGGTACTAATTTACTCGCTCATATCACGTACTCGCGCGCGGTGATCCCCGTGCGCGTGCATTGTTTTTATGCGAGCAGGCGGGTTTCAAGCGCGCTGCTTTTGGAACTGAATAAACGCCATACCGGTGAGCTTACCTTTGCAGTGAGACTGTGTTGTGCAGTCCTCCTGAGGCCATGACGCCGTTTTCCTTTTATCTCCTCACTAACAGGAAAGATGGCGACCTGTCAATCATCCCGAACCTGCACGTGAACTCGTCCTCTGTAAGCTACGTAGAACTGTAGCTGTGTCCCAATTCAGGGTCTGCACACTTCGAAGTGTGCAGACTACGTAGGCTACAGAGTGTCCTCCGTAGTCTACACACTTCGAAGTCTGCTTAACGTTCGTGAAATGGGACAGCCTACCTAGTCTACAAGAATTTCCCATAGCAACAACACAGGACGTTTAATCACTTAAACCTCAGAAATTACTCGTAGGAAACGTCAGTAGACGCTGAACACGGAGCGGCAACACCGACAGTTTAAAAAAAAAAAAAAAACGGTTTGAGGCTCTGTTGTTTTCCAGCCGGTACACACTTAATTAACCCCTTAAAAGTATCTGAATATCAAATATTACCGAATTTTAATGTCACCATTTAACAAACATGCTTTAAATGTACTTGGTTTTGTAACGTTTATACTAAAGTGTAGTTAAAAAAACGAACTTTTTTTTAAAATAAAACTTTATTTAAACTTAATACGACTCTTCTGAGGTTGCTGATTCGCCACCGTCCTGTGCGCAACGAATTGTGGGAGAAAAGAGGCCGCGAAGGATGCATCACAAGCATCCTTCGTTTGAGGCCAAACGAAGTGCGGATTCGAAGGGTGGATTCGGAGGGTCCTTCAAATTCTGTGAATTGGGACAGTACTTCGCGCACCGCGATGACGTATGTGGCCGACGAATCCGCACTTCGAAGTGTGCAGACCCTGAATTGGGACACACCTTGTGTCACCATACTGTACTACAAACAGCTGCTACGTTACTGCGCATGCGCGGCACGTATCCAGGACAGCACGCTGCCTTTCTGACGTAGCGTTCGGTGAGACATAATAAAGACAAGTTTAGAACGTCTCCTTCTACAAGCAGCTCTGAAAACCTGTTAGAGAGACGCTGGACCTGCTGGATGAAGGAAGCTTTCCTGATTTATGGAGGATTTTTATTTTTCTCAGATTGTAGAAGGAAACGTTTCTGCTAAGTGGAATATTAAGGAAACTAAAGAGAGGAAGGAGAGCAACAGAAGACCTGCCTGCAGCTGTTACAAGGTAGGAGGGATTCAACCTCTGAACACATGAAGTTAAAGAAATATATTTCTAATTGTTCATTTAGCAGATGACTTCAAAGTAAACTGAAGTCATTTCACATTTTATGGTTTAATATGACTGAAATGTTTAGAAAAATAGTGCACATGTAGTTACACACATGACAAAAGTGTAACTACATTACAAAACTTTGTCATATTTTTCCAGTTTTCCAAACATTTCAGTCACATTATGTCACAAACGTGAAATGAGTTCAGTTTTCTGAGATGTCATTTGCTAAATGTAAACTTTCTGCCAGCTTCAAATAGTTTAGATTAGACAGTAAATATCTGATTATGTGACTTCTAGAAAACTGACCTCATGTCCATCTTTCAAACTTGTGCAGCTGCATTTAATGGTAACCAGTTTGTATGTGTTTGGTCATTTCTATCACAGTTTCAGCCGTCAATAACATGGTCTGTGGGTTTAGTTGAGTTCTGGTTTGGACTCTTTTGGTTTCTTGATCAGACGTTTTGTTTTGTTGTTTAGTTTGATGAAGGTTTTTTCTTGTTTCAGTGTTTCGGTGCCAGGAAATTGTTATCTGATGTAAATATAGAAAGTTAATACCTGCTGCTTATTTCATGGCAGCTGTACATGAATGTGTTAAAGTTGACACATAAAAAGCAGGAAATGGTGTAAGTGACTTTACTGACTGAATATTCTCTGATATTCTGACAGAATTCTAGTCAAAAGGTTTTTAGTTTAGATTAAGATGCATAATCGGCCAAATATTTAATAGATTATAAATCATAATCATTGTGATTGAATGTTGTCATATTTAGGATCAGGTCAGAAGTCAGAAAATATGTTTGTGATGTTATAGCTGATCTAAAATAACTAGATGTCATTTATATCCATAATGTTTGATTATTATTGTAAGAGGACAGAATAAAGCTCAAACATGTCAGAGTAACGTTTCTGTAACTAATATTTATCATTTATGTGTCCTAAACTTTCCTTTTCTTCTGCTTTCTGTCATGTACAGTTTATATTTCTAAAGTCGTTTTCAAACATGTTTTCCTCCCGATTCTAAATAAAAACTTGTGACATTGTGTGAAATGTAAATAGAAACAGGATGCAATGATTTGTAGATCATCTTGCAGCATCAGAAAAAACCTTCAACCCTTCTTCCCCTCAGAGTTTCTGTTATTGGAGATAATCTGAGGAAGGAACATTTAACTGGGATGTTTGTTTCTTCTTAATAGCAGAACTTTTGTTATGTCATTGGTAGGTTGTTAACCTTTATCTTGTATGTAAGTATCTTATTATTTGCTGCTCCTAAAAGGAATGATGGCAGTAAAAGAGAAGCGCTTCTTTGCAGGAGGACATAGAGGCAAAAACCCCAAGTATTTAATGATTGAGATGGATAAACACAACTTCAAATAGGTTTTGTTTTCTACTTTTTTGTATTAAGTCTAGTCATTTCCAAAATTTTCTACATTCCTGGTTAATGTTGGCTAAGAATTTCCTAAATGGTTGCGTTCATATTTACTAAGATCATTTGATCAAATGTAGGATAGTTTGTTCTGCAAGGCAAGGCAAATTTATTTGTATAGCACGTTTCATGAACAAGACAATTCAAAGTGCTTTACATAAAACATTACAAATGAGTGTATAAAAAAGATTAAAAGAAATAAAATTAATTAATAAAAACAGAAAGAATAGGCTAAAATAAAATAGATAAAATGCAAGAAATAAAGTTCCAGTGTGGGGAAAGACAGGATTAAAACATGATCAAGTTAAAGATCCTAGCTTAAAGAACCAGATGCAGTTCTGGACTCTAAATAAAAACTAGTTCCACGCAGCAGAGAACAGGTGAGTCTTTAACCTGGATCTAAATAAACTGGGTGTTTCAGCTGATTTGAGGCTTTCTGGGAGTTTGTTGCAGACATGTGGAGCATAGAAGCTAAATGCAGCTTCTCCATAGGTGTGTCCCAATTCAGGGTCTACACACTTCGAAGTGCGCAGACTACGTAGGCTACAGAGTGTCCTCCGTAGTCTACACACTTCGAAGTCTGCTTAACGTTCGTGAAATGGGACAGCCTACCTAGTCAACAAGAGTTTCCCATAGCAACGACACAGGGCGTTGAATTACTTAAACTTCTGAAATTACTCGTACGACACTTCAGTGGACACTGAACATGGGCTGGCAACACCAACAGTAAAAAAAAAAAAAAAACGCATTGAGGCTCTGTTGTTTTCCAGCTGGTACACACTTCATTAACCCCTTAAAAGTCCTTGAATATCAAATATTACTGAATTTTAATGTCACCATTTAACTAACATGCTTTAAATGTACTTGGTTTTGTAACGTTTATACTAAAGTGTAGTTTAAAAAGCGTACTTTTTTTAAAATAAAACTTTATTTAAACTTAATACGACTCTTCAGAGGTTGCTGATTTGCCACCGTCTTGTGTGCAATGAATTGTGGGAGAAAAGAGGCCGTTAAGGATGCATCACCAGCAGCCTTCATTTGAGGCCAAACGAAGTGCAGATTTGAAGGGTGGATTCGGAGGGTCCTTCAGATTCTGTGAACTGAGACGGTACTTCGCGCACCGAGATGACATGTGGCCGACGAATCCGCACTTCGAAGTGTGCAGACCCTGAATTGGGACACACCTCATGTGTGGTTCTGACTCTAGGAACTGATAGGAAACTGGATCCAGATGACCTGAGGGTTCTGGTAGGTTCATACTGGGTCAAGAGGTCTCTGATGTATGTTGGTCCTAAACCATTCAGAGCTTTATAGACCAGCAGCAGAACTTGCTGGTCTATCCTAACTTGCAGAAGTCTATCCTCTAGTCTATTTTTAGGTTTGAGTCCATCACTAGACCCAGATTACTGCCTGGTTGGTGGTTTTTAGGTTTATAGACTGAAGCTCTGTGGTGACTTTTAATCGTTTCTCTTTGGCTCCAAAGACGATCACCTGTTTTTTTTTTTTTGTTTTTTTTTTCTTTTTGTTTAACTTATTTTTTTCTGATTATCTTAACTAAAAGATTTCATTTATTCCAATTTCAGTAGAAATCAAATGGCAGATTTTTGCTTAATTAATTATTTTTATGAGTTTGCAGGACAGTTGGAGAGGTATTTGCTGTGGTGTTATTTAATTTGGTACAAAAGTTGTGTTCAGTGTCTGAGTACAGTCCCCAATATATTTTGAAAGTGTATCATACAGGATCTTTACTAACAATGTATTTTTCCAGAATGTAGATAGGACCAGACCTTTGAAGAAAAGAGGCAGAATAATCCTCTAAGGTCTGCTGAGACAAAGGCAGTCTACCCTTTGTTCTCTAGACAGGAAATAGATGGTGTTTTTATGTTGATCCAACAACTGGATTTATTATCTGAGTTCAGTCCTCAGACAGTGAATCACATGTGGCGTGTTGTGAGGTTGTGGATCTCTCAAATGACATGGATGAGCAGACAAGGAAGACTTTATCCTTAGTTAGGAGGATAATTTCTAACCTGGTTTGTTGTCCTGTGAGTGATGTGCTTGTTTGCTCTGTTTCAGACTGAAGATCTACAGGAATTACCAGATAACGGACCTGCCTTGGACATTTTCCTGGAAAAACCCTCAGATGACTCCTAGAAGTGACTTGTCCATGACAGTAAGTCTTTTTCAGAAGTGCAGTTCTAGTTAAACACACAAGCTCCCAAACAGAAAATAATAACTAATATTTATATTGTTAATAATAATGTTTGACAGTAACACCTTTAATTATAATAAAGAAGCAAATAACAAAATTAAATCTAAAATTTTAAAGAGAGATAAAATTAGTTTGTAGTAAAATATTGGACCTGTAAAAAGTAGAGACACATTTTTATGTAAACAAAATCAGAGTTTTCTAATAAATTCTTCACTATGCAAAGATTAGTGACAGAGGAACAGGGTCAACCAATATTAATGATGTTGAGCTTCAGGGGCCATAAAGACACCTGGACATTTCTTTTAATGATCAGTTGTCAATCTTATAAGTATTTTTCTAAAGCATGAATATTTTTACTTAAACATTGTTTGTCCCCTTCTAGCCTATGGGAAGGTAAGCACGTACCTACCTCCAATCATCACAGAGATAAAATTCTTTAAGATTTTTGCCAACACAAATGCACCAGGTGCACACGGTGTTGGTCCAAAACCCTAACTCATGGTCCTAACTTAGATGTTGGGGGAAGGGCCCCACAATTCGTCTTTAAAATTTAATATAATAGACAATAATGGATGCTTAGCGATACAATGATGCAAAACTATTCATGTTTAGCTAATTTTGTGTGTATTTCTCAGTGTGTGAAACCAGCAAGGAAAGGATGACTTCGCTCACCTAATTTTTGCTGGTTGTTTGTGTCTGTTTAAAATCCTAATCTGTTACACCTGTGTGCATGCTGTAAAGATGGTCTCACAGAAGAGAGGATCTTTTTGGCTAATGATACACTGGGGGCCCTGTGAGAACGTCTTCCCTCTCCAGCCTACAGGAAAGCTAAGCACGTGCGTCTCTCTGAGCATCATCAAGATGAAAAAATCTTTAATAATTAATATTTTTTGTCAAATTGCAGCACTGTGCAAATACACCAGGTGGACACATAATCTTTCCAAATCCCATCCCTTTGTCCATGAGCCCTCCCCGTCTACATAATGTGGCATTCACCCCATTCAAGAGGGACTCCCGGCCCTTACCTGCCAGCAAGTGGCATTTTGTCCAGCAATGTTAATTTTGTCCAGAAACCCTGGTTTGTGTCTAAAAGGTGGCATTTTGTTAATTTTGGAAGTTACAGTTTGATTTTGTTTTGATTTTTTTTTTTTTTCTTTGTGTGAGTCTAAATCATCCTGCAAACTGGATTTTTCAACTGATGTTCCAAGATCCAGTAAATGACAAGATCTGTGAGTGATGAATGAGACTTCTTCAGGAGGGTTAAGGGCTGGACTTTTCAGAATGACCAAAATCACATTTTATATATATAAAGTTACAGCCTTTTTTATGCGAGGCTGGAGGCCAAGCAGACATCCAGCCTGCTTGTGTATGGCTGCTCCATCTGACCCCCAGTTTCCCTACTGGACCACCATCATATATACTCCTGTATACCTGGAGAACAACAGCACACCTCCAGCTCGCTGCATCTGGCACTCCTCCTCCATCCACCCTCACCTCCTGCCGGCCACTGGCCTTCCTACTGCCCCAAATGAATTATATATGAATATATTATATTATATTTAGGGCTGTCAAAAATTGCGTTAAAGCTTTTAGTGCAGTTAACGCATGCACAGCATGACAAGCCTCAAGTATGAAGTTTCCACAGGATCTTCACACAAATGGAAGATCTAAAATATGCCGACCAAACGCTGTTCTCCACCTTGTCCAGCAGGGGGTACTCTTGGACCTTCCTCAGATCCTGTTTAAAACATTTCTCCAGGTAAATCCCATCCAGGTCTCAGCTGCTCTCCCGTTTATCACCACCTTCTCTCCAGCCATGGTGAGGTTGGTGGGAAAAATCTAAAATAATTTTAACTCAGCAGAACTTCCAGAGGAGGTTAAACACTCATCAACATCTGGTTCAGCACTTTGTGTTCCATGGCTGGGATGCAGTGCTGGCCTTAGTCCTGGACTGCAATCCACACTAGACTGATGCACAGAGGAGGGCCGAGAGGGACTGGGATGGCAGGCTAGGAACCACTTTTCCTTCCTTTCTTTGACCTGGTCCCATCTCTGCAGTCCCCCCTTCCTCTGCCTCACTTAATCAGCTGACTTACTGACCTGTTGTTTTTAAGATCATGTACTCAGTAAGTTTTCAGACCAAACAGCAGACAGTGCTCAACACAGGCTTTTGACTCTGCATCTCACAGAAATGAGTTGAAATCTGCTAAATCTTTGTGCTAAATCATTATTTTGTTTCATTAGATGCATTTAGTTTTTTTCTGCCAAAAAGTGAAACATACCAACCAGTAATTTATGTAACCAAATTGGGACATAACTCTAACTGATTATTAGGTTGTTGTGGTAAATACAGTCAGCTGATTTCATTTTTATCTCTCTGTCTGACCTGAATTAGGGAGTGAAAATTTTCATATATCTATTTGTAGGGAAAATAGTGTAGTGGTTTGATACTGGACTACTTGTTTATTTTCTGGATGCAGATGATTTGCTGGAGTCACTGACTGCATTCAGCAGCTCTGTCCTGCTTGCTTCAAACGCTGCACGAGCTCTTCTCTGTCCATACCGCTACCGTGTCAGGTGGTGTCATTAGGAGACACAAACACCTTCAGGAACCTGCCGGTTGGTGCTGAAGCTCAGTCTTTTTCCCAGTGAAATTAAAGCCTGCCAACATCAACTCATACATGATAGAAGTCTCTCTGTAGCAGTGAGGACCCTGGTTATTGATAGAAATCTAATGGAGCGCATAAATAAGGCATTCTTCTTGAGCTTTGTGGCAGTGAACAAAGAAACATGAGGGCAGCAATGGAAAAGTTACATTCTCTGACCAACCTTCAATTACTTGCTGCACTGACAACACAATACTTCTAAATGTCGATTCTGGAAGGATTGTTTTCCAGCCGTAGGGCTGCAGTGCAGTGAGGCAGATTTCAGCCTGAGGTGTCTTATAGCAGCCAAAGCACGGAGCGTTACATAATGATTGACAGACTAGAAATATATCACCTTTTTATTTGTTTCAATATTTGATGTACATTTTACAGCAAAATCTTGAACTTTGTTTTGTGGTGTTTATTGAAGGTTGAATCCCCCACCTGAAGGATTTTTTTCTCACCCCATAGTCAAACAAGTAGTTCCTTGTTTACTTCCAGGTCCCTCATTGCTCTGAAAAAGATGGCGTGCTGTGTTGAGTGTATGTTGATTAATCGCTGTATGATTTCCAAATAATTAAACACATTTTTAATTAATTTCTAAAGGTACCACGTCATGCGAAAAACGTACCATTCATGATGAAAGAGTTGTATTCAGGCAAGTGCTGTCAAATCTGTATTACAGGTGAATCTTAACATGAATCACATTGCTAGAACTGACATGATGCTGAGCTCCTTGCTGTAATCACAATAACAGACATGTAAACAGCACGCTTGCAGACATAATGTTCATTGAGTTTTTTTTCCAAAATCAGATTGTTATGATTTTGCAAAGATTTTTACATTTTACATTGCCGTGTGAGCAACAGGAAGCCCTGCAAAATCCCCGCCATAATACCTCGGTCTGCCATGTTTTTAATAAAAGTAGGTAGTCTGTTAGAAATCACAACAAAAGGAAGTAAAATAAATACAATCTGAAGCTTAGGAAATGTTGTATTCTGTACCTGATATGAACTGATCACTACATAAGCAGAATCCGTTGCCTGTGGGGTCCCACCGCTGTTTGCTTCTTGTTGCTTCTAGATTTGATGGCAGTTATCTATCGTTCTCTACGTCCTGGTTCTTTGGAAATTCTGTAAAATGCAGTTCCCTTTCCTCATCTGGAATCCTGGGGCACAACAGCTATCCACTATTTTAAACTATAAACTATCATATTTTAACTATGACCAAGGAGGTCAATCTCAAAATACTGTCCTGTTACTTAAATTGTACTTTAGTTATCAGTTGTATATTTTAAAAGTAGACATTTTGGGTGAATCATTAGATTGTGCTTAGTATCCCCCAGGGCAAGACAGGCCAGGAGCAGCCGCCCCCACGACCCGACCCTACAGCAGCTTTTCTCTTACCCTGCTGAAACAGCTCTTCACGCTAAGCTCTATCTAAATGGGCGGAGCTGGAGAAAGGGGGAAGGAGGAGCTGAGCCCATTTTCCTGGAGGTGGGCTTTGATGAGGTGATTGACACAGCTTAGCTCCTGCTTGGTGCAACAGCTGATTGTAGCGTAATGGAGGAAAAACCAGACAGGAACGGGAACTTCTGGAAGTGGAGTTAGATGCCAAGCAAGAAAGTGGTCCTGAAGAAGTCTGAGCATGAAGACTTCAACAGGACGTTGGTGAAAGATTACTTTGACATTTTCTGATGTATCTGTGTTTACATCTAGTTATTATCACCTGCAGCATTGCTTTAATTGTAGTTTAGCCTGTATGCTACGTTTGTTTATGTTATTAAAAAAATCAGAAAATTGTGACCTTTAGATGGGAAACTGCCCCCAAAAGACAATGAGAAACAGTTTTTCTTTTATTATATCTTTTTTTAACTAAATGCAATAAAACCAGTTGGATACAAAATTTGAGGCAAGACAGCAAAGGTAAAACAGTTGATGACTATGTTTTACAAACTTGAAGCATAAACTGGGTCTTCTTTTGCCTCTGGTTCCGTGAATCTTGGTCATAGTTTCTCTGGGCTCTTGGGGGCCCTGGGCCCTTCGCTCTGGTTGTGCTAGATGGCTGGTCCCTGGTGGGGTTGGCGGCTGCCGATTTATGCCCAGTGTCCGCGGGGGGTCTGGCTGGGGCCTTCCATTGGGTCCAGGGTCATAGTCATGGTGGGGTGGCTTTGGTTCATACCCCAGGATTGCTGCTGATCACTCGGGTCTCTGGGCTGCCTTAGTCTGCCTCTAGCCTCCGTAGAGATGTGGTCGTATTTGTGCCAAACAGCAAATTTGTTTGGCACAACACAGCAGCCAGACCATCAATAAGCTGCTACCATGCTGGACAAGAGACAAAAAAAAAAAAAAAAAAAAACATGGTGATGCAAAAGGTGCATGGAAATATGAGGACGACGTATGAAACAGGCGTCGCTATTTACGTACGTAAGGGAGCAGAGATGGACCTTTAGTCCAGCATTCTCCATGACTACAGACTGACGGCGAACAGCCAGCAGGGGGCACTTAGCCCTCTGAAACTTAAAAAAAAACAGAAGCCAGAGTAAACTGCTTTGCAAATTAGGTTCATCCTTATTGATCAAATAATACAATTTATTATATGCAAAGTTGTGTAAACAAGAAATGATATGCCAGACAGTTATTGCTCCTAACAACGGTTAAAATACTTCATTAAAGCTGACCCAACGTTAGTCTCTTCAACATTAGCTGTGTTCACCACCGCTAGGTCTTCGGTGACAATTTTGGACCAGGATACACATTCAATAATGTGTGTTTTCTCTAGAACGGATGGCCGTGGTCAATCACAGATGTACAGAGAGGACTCTGGGGTCACATGGAAGTTTTGAACAAACTGCTATGTGGGAAAATCCGCAACACAGCAGTGTTACCAGAATCTTGACTGGATGTGTCCAGACAACAGGCAACCTCCGCATCAGAATCCATCCTAATGCCAACTAATATGTGAAAATAAATTATTATTCCTACAGGGTAAATGCAAAGCGAACATAAATGTCATTATCATATATACCATGTAATTGATGTTAGTATGGCCATTGCTAAGTTGGGTTACGGTTGTAGCTAACAGCTAAAAAC
Organism: Melanotaenia boesemani; assembly: GCF_017639745.1. NCBI lineage: Eukaryota > Metazoa > Chordata > Actinopteri > Atheriniformes > Melanotaeniidae > Melanotaenia > Melanotaenia boesemani. The sequence continues at coordinate 6,146,340 of NC_055705.1, read as the reverse complement.
ATATTAACATAACTTTGGATAATTACCTCTCTCCTTAACCATAGTCGTCGTTCTTTGCGCTTGATAATCTAACGTTCACGGACAGCCATGAACAGATGATTGGTCCATCTGTGGGACTCTGTACAAGTTTGGAAGAACAAGAGCAGGACAGTAAAGTCCATGTTAATCTTTGCCTCAGCGCTTCCTCCGTTCTTCTCCTCAAGGCGGCATATTCAGTTGTGTTTTAGATGACATAATGATGCAGCACTGAATTGGATCCATCTGTATAAAACTAATTATGTTATTTGGAAGCACCAGCTAAGAACTGGCTCCAACACCAAACCAACACCAGTTTGTCTTTGGTGGAAAAGATGCTTTATATGTTTCAAATGATGACCCAGAAAGGTATACAAAAGAAAATTTGAAGGAGCTGTCCAAAATATGGACACTTTGTAGACACCCATACAAGCAATGTGGACTTGCACTCCATCCAACATGCACCTACCATCGATTCTTACCACAGAATCTATGTTCTGGAAAATAAATTACCTGGTCAGTCGAGCTCTGTAACAACTCAGCAGCTCAGACACAAAATCTAGCCAAGGCAGAGTCATTTTACAAGACAAACTAAACAATATGTGCCAAAAATAGAGCAAAATACAAGTTACACAGAGCATCCATTTGGCAGCCTGTAGAGAGGGTTACAGGGACAGGTTTGACAACTCCCATTTGTCACATAAGGAATCGACCATCCACTCAAGTGGATGAAAGGTAGGGCATGTCTGACTTTGTCAGATTCATCGCTTGATGGGAGCTTGTCTCCACCGGGCTCACGCATTTCAATGAACGCTCACAATGTTTTAGAGCTTGGACATCAACTTTCTTAAATGTGACCAGAGACCTTAACCTCTCAGCCAGTGAGCACTTGATCGCTTGGTGAAATGGTTGAGCAAAAGTTCAGCTGAATGTGTCTGTCATATAAGAACTGTGCATATATATATATGGATGGATGGATGAATAGTAGGGTTGTGAATGATAAACCAATGCGACCGGATATTTGGTTCAACGAGTAAGGGATACGGCAGCATTGGTACCAGCCTCCTCAATTGATATGAATCAGCCATGAATGCCTAGATGAATCGGTTGGAGAGTCACGGAGCGGGTATCATGAGACTTGTAATCGGTTGGCAGTATCACACTCTAAAACAACACGAGAGCTGAAGCTGCCCAGGAAACTCCATAGCTGCCTAGCTGGTATATTAGCATGAGTGATACACAAGTGACAACACAGAAAATGGAGGAGGTGAAGAACGACAGTGTCAGCCTGAGCCATGGAGGTGATAATACACAAAGAATGATTTTCAATGCATCAGCGTAACAAAAATCCAAAGTGTGGACAGCTTTGGGTTTAATAAGAAGGAAGGGAAGCTGGATAGAAGCCACACTATTTGTAAACTGTGTAGAGAAATCGTTGACACTGGCAGCACTACAAATCTCGACCAGCATGCAAAAATGAAGCACAGTCAAGAATACGGTGAGTTCAACGAGCAGGAGTGTGCAGCAAGCAGCCAAGAAAACACAATTTCTATTTCCAACTTGGTCACAATTCAGCACATGCTAAGGAAATCACGGCATCAAAAAGCATTTTATCGCCAAGCGATTATGTCTTTACAATATAGTTGAGTGGGAAGGATTTCAGGATTTGATTCATACGTTAGAGCCCAGGTATAAGATACCATCCCGAAATCATGACCAACGGGTGCATGCTAGCGTTGTATGCCCAAGTTAAGAGCTAAGTTGAAAATAAAGTGGCAAATGCAGAACAAGTGGCTCTTCTGTTACTCTGTTTGATTTTGTACACTACATAGTTTTTTATTTTATTTCTAGACATTAGCAACAGGGGATCCAGTCCAGAGAAGCCCATAGCAGACAAATCCATGTCAGATTGAACCTGCCTGTAGAGATCTGGACATCAGCATTGATGCAGCCAAGCCAGAAGGTTTGGATATTTTGTAACTTGCAATCAAGAAAGAGTCGACATTGGCTTAAACTCATGCTGCAAAATATTATGATACTACAACAACACAAAAAATATAATGAGAGATGGTGATAATACAACTTTTACATATGTGTACAAGAGTGTATTTTATTCTGAACATCAGATGATGATACAGGAAATGGTTAAGTCAGGTAGAAAAAAGCACCACTGCAGCATGACAAACAAAGCCATTAATATAAAGTCGTTTTGTATTTCAGATGCTGGCTCTCCTGCCAAAAAGAGGAAAATGTCAGCGTTGGACCAGCTGTTTGGAAGAAGTGAGGGCGGCAGCTACATCTGTAAGAGACAAAACCAGTGAAGAAGTCAAGCGGTACAGCATGATCCGGTGGAAAGAGCAGTGGAAAAAGCTGCAAGACTTCCACTGCTGTCTTCTCTCGCTACATGATACCTCTGCATCCCGGCCACCAGTGTGGCATCAGAATGGGTGTTCAGTACTGCGGGAGATATTGTTTCCATAAATCGAAGTCTACTCAAACATGAGCACGTGGATCAGTTGATTTTCCTTAAGAGAAATCTGCACTCCAAAAGAACAGTGGACAGTGAAGATGAATAAGAGACCGTCTGGGAAAATGCACAGGCATACTGTAGGTGAACTACTTTAACTGTTGTGTGAAGTAAATGATTGTTGACTTGTCAGTCAAACTTAACTGCCATGTGAGAATATAAATGTAGAGCAGCACTTTGGATCAGATTACCTTTTCCAGGTCAAAAAGCAGCATTTTGATTTATTTATTTTCTTTAATGTTTTACATAAAGCTGACTGTGTGTAAAGCTTTGTTGAGATAAGAATGTGGTTTCTGCTTTGTCCTTCCACTCCGGTTCCCCAGGCCTGAGGCAACATTTTGAGACGACCACCAGGGGTCATCATTATAAGGTTTGCACAGGTTTGTTTATAGGTGTGTAGGTCTGAAATGTTTGTTTGATAAAACTTTGTTGTTACTATTTTGTGCTACTTTTACCTCTGGAGTTCCCATCCAACAGTTCAGCCAGAATGTTTTTTTGAACCATGTTTAAAAATATATACTGACATGTGATTTTGTTTTGTTTTGTTTTTTGCCAGTGCCATAAAGCCACAATGCTTGGGCATATGTGGTCTTTTACATATTTGAAAAGAAAATATGGTAGTGTCACTTTATTAGAATTAGCGTCTTCATTTTATAAAAGGCAGGCAGGCAAACAGATAGATGAACCCAGGGTTGTCTTTCTCTTTTGTACAGTAGAGTCAACAGCAAGATTTCTGTTAACTGGAGCAAAATCTTCTGACTCTTCATCCTTCATGCCTCGTCTGTCATGGACTGCTTTGAAAATTTCAAAATTCCCTCCAATATCATAACCAATTACATTTCTGGAGACATGCGATCCGAGAGCGTGATGCGCCACGCTGCTGCCATTGCTGTTGGTTGTCGCCCCAGTGTGTTGAGCCTATAGAATAAAATTTCATAACAAAAAAATTTCTTCAGAGCACCCAGCAAAAACCTACAACAGAGACCTGATCTGAAAGTTAGAACTAAAGAGGAGGGTGGTTCTTCTGGGAAAGTAATTCTCCTCTACTCTCTATTCCTGCTAAGCCCGATGCGCACACAGAACCTTTGTCACAAAATACCCCCACCATAGCTGTTTCACCACTTCACTCTCAGAAGATGGTATTTTTTTTGTATAATGTGCCCAACTACAGCCGACTAAAGTTTCCATGAAGCACAGGTGGCTACAGGTGAGCTAACTGTCCATATAACAAGTAGCTAAGACTTTCCAGACCGGTACAGCAGGAATATTTTCACCAGTAGGAGATAGACTCTCAGTTGGTCAGTGATGAACTCTCCATCCACAGAAAGCAGGAAGCTATACCATTAATGTGAGGACTGGACTGAATGAAAAGATCAGGCAGACCTCCAGCAAGTTCTCTGCTCCATTTACGGAGCACAGTAGTGAGTAGGCTGCATACTCCTCCATGCAAGGATATACAGGTGCTTGGCATATTAGAATATCATGAAAAAGTATTTCACTAATTCCATTCAAAAAGTGAAACTTGTAAAACGGAGACATTCATTTCTCACAGACTGATACATTTAATGTTTATTTTGTTTAGTTTTGATGATTATAAGTGACAACTAATGAAAACCCCAAATTGAGTAGAGAAAATTATATATTGTGGAAAGGTTCAATTTTGAAGACACCTGGTGGCACACTCTAATCAGCTAATTAACTCAAAACACCTGCAAAGGCCTTTAAATGGTTTCTCAGTCTGGTTCTGTTGGCTACACAACCTGACAGTTGTCCAAAAGATGACCATCAACACCTTGCACAAGGAAAGAAAACACAAAAAGTCATTGTGAAAGAGGCTGGCTGTTCACAGAGCTCTGTGTCCAAGCACATTAATAGAGAGGCAAAGGGAAGGAAAAGATGTGGTAGAAAAAAGTGTAAAAGCAATAGGGATAACCGCACCTGGAGAAGATTGTGTAACGAAACCCATTCAAAAATGTGGGGGAGACTCACAAAGTGTGGACTGCAGCTGGAGTCAGTGCTTCAGGAACCACCAGCACAGACATATGGAAGACATGAGTTTCAGCTGTCGCATCCCTGGTGTCAAGCACTCTGGAACAAGAGACAGCGTCAGAAGCATCTCGCCTGGACTAAAGACAAAAAGGACTAGACTGCTGCTGAGTGGTCCAAAGTTATGTTCTCTGATGAAAGGAAATGTTGATGTCCTTTGGAAATCAAGGTCCCAGAGTGTGGAGGAAGAGAGGAGAGGCACAGAATCCACGTTGTTTGAGGTGGAGTGTAAATGTTCCAGTCAGTAATGGTTTGGGTGCCATGTCATCTGCTGGTGTCGGTCCACTGTGTTTTCTTAGGTCCATGGTGAACGCAGCCGTCAACCAGGAAGTTTTAGAGCACTTCATGCTTCCTGTTGCTGATCAGCTTTATGGAGATGCAGATTTCATTTTTCAACGGGACTTGGCACCTGCACACAGTGCCAAAGCTACCAGTACCCACTTTAAGGACCATGGTATCCCTGTTCTTAACTTGCCAGCAAACTGGCCTGACCTTAACCCCGTAGAAAATCTATGGGGTATTGTGAAGAGGAAAATGTGATACGCCAGACCCAACAATGCAAAAGAGCTGAAGGCCACTATCAGAGCAACCTGAGCTCTCATAACACCTGGACAGTCCCACAGACTGATGGACTCCATGCCACGCCGCATGCTGCAGGAATTTAGGCAAAAGGAGCCCCAACTAAGTACTGAGTGCTGTACATGCTCATACTTTTCATGTTCATACTTTTCATTAGGCCAACATTTCTAGAAATCCTTGTTTTGTATCAGTCTTAAGTAAAATTCTAATTTTCTGGGATATTGAATTTGGAATTTTCATTAGTTGTCAGTTATAATCATCAAAATTAAAAGAAATAAACATTTGAAATATGTCAGTCTGTAAGGAATGAATGCCTACATTACACAAGTTTCATTTTTTGAGTGGAATTACTGAAATAAATCAACTTTTTCATGATATTCTCATTTTATGATGAGCATCTGTAGGTCTGTCCTGTGATCTGATTGCTGTTACTGGTCTTTCCAGTACAGACATTAGAGCGTTTGTCATCTTTCTGAGTAAAATGTAGCTGTGATCTGGATTACCTCTTATGGCATGTCTGATATAGTTTGTAATCGGTGAGCTGGCCAGCACCTGTCGGCACCAATAAAGGCACCAGTGGTGCACAATTCTGGTGATTTAGAAAGATTAGAACCAGTTCCTGAGTGAAGCCGGGTTTCAATTCCCATCCCTAGAACTGGGACCCACTGATAAGTAATGTGACTAACTTAACTGGACTGAAATAGAGCTTTTAGGATCTCAGTAAAGTCTGCTCCATGTTAGACATTCATACCGTGATGCAAGTGTTTTGTCTTCATGTGTATGTGTAAACACTATGCTATTATAAAAATCCAAATGTGTTAAAAAGAAAGAACAGCATGACCCCTTTAAGGTCAAGTTAGAGAGGTGGTGTGATGCACAGGCAGGTCTAAAGGCCCATTTCTACTCCCTTATGTATATGTCTTTTGTGTTGCCCTAGTACAGAGTTTCTCAATCCTGGTCCTCAGGGACCACTTCCCTGCATGTTTTAGAGGTGTCCATCTTTAACACACCTGACTCAAATGAATGGTTCACTAGCAGGCTTGCAAAGAACTTGACAAGCAGTTCAGTTAATCTGAGTCAGGTGTACTGGAATTGGACAGAGCTAAAACATGCATGGCAGTGGTCCCTGAGGACCAGGATTGAGAAACACTGCCCTAGTAGTTAAGTCAATTCCTCCACTAGAGGGCATTGCTGAATTCAGAGTTCATTCCTGTGACCCGATGTCAGTTTCAGACACCATTTAGTAATGTGTCGCTATAAAGTTATTTCCAACCGCCCAACACGTCCTAAACACTTGCATAGTCTCTTCAAAAGTTCACACAATTTCCACAGCTGGTGTCCCCGTATTCACTCTTAGTCTGCTTTTTTGTTTTCTTCCTGAGCCTCTCCTTCTTCTCTGATTTGTTTCTTTCGCTGGTTGCATGTCAGCTATTCTGCTCAGCACTGCCCCCACAATTTCTGGTGGTATTGCTCTGTCTTCTGCGTCAAGCGACAAATAGCTAAGCTCCCTAAAAACGGACCAAATTACAAGCAAAACTGATGCAGAAGATGGACAAAACTGCGTATCCGTCTTCTGCGTCCAGCATAAATATGCCTTTTAGTCAGAGGTGGGGTGGGAGGGTTGCAGGGTTGCTAGCTTAGCAAGGTTGTGGCATCATTCAACTACTTCTAGTGACCTTTAGGGCAAGCAATAGCTAATTCTCCCACTAAGGAGTTATGAAGAGATTTTGTTCCAAAACACGATAAACGGCAAATGTTTAAAATGTTAGTTTGTCATGCCATTTTGCTGTGTAGTGAACATATTCACTGCTCTATCAACGTTTCATGACAAATTGCTATATTCCCCTGTTTAAAATGTACTGGGAAAGGCAGTACACAAATGCAGGAGAAAAAGCGCACCCTTAAAAAGGCGGGATTATTTACTCGGTCATCATTTATCTAATATTCTATTGGCTGGAGGAAGTTTGACAGACAGCTCATTCAGCAACCCAAGAGAGAGGAAAAATATCCAAAAGCAGAAGTTGTGAGAGCAGAGAATGTCTGAGTGTGAGGGAAAGAAGCCAGGCTGAAGAGCAAGAGAACTGAACCGTCAACCCTAAACTTGAGAAAAGGAGCAGACGGGACTTTTAGAGTGTGAGAACAGAGTTTTGAGAGAGAGCAAGATGATATTTGAGTGTGAAAACAAAAAAACTTGCTCTCAAATCAAACAGTCATGCTCTTGATTAAAGAGGGAAATACCTCCATAGACTGGCAGTGTTGTCACCAAAGCTGTTCACCCTTAAAAAGTAAAGAATGAAGGTGTTGACACGGTCCAGACCTCATCCTGATTCTTGTCCAGACCCAAATGTTTCTGAGCGCAGCTGGAAGAATGAAAGTGGAGTGAAAGTCAGAGTGGCCTGCAGGAGGATCCAAACACTTCCTGCTGAGTCGGTAACAGGCGGAGCCTCATCTGGCTGATGGTCATGGTGATAATGCCTAGGGGACGATGAAGACGTGTCAGTCAGAGAGCAGATGCACAACGCCTCAGGTGGTGGAAGGGTGTGGGACTTCCTGAATAGACTATGGAGGCTCAGAAGGACCATCTGAGACTGCAGTGGAACTCATGCTAATCAGCAGTTCCTGAGCATGAAGGGACAAGACCCCTTAAGACACACATCACAAGAGCTTTGTGACATTTATGATCCACGTTTTCCTCCCAACACCACCAGATTTATTCTCTAAACAGGTTCCAGACGTTCCTGAGTGAGCCAACCATCCACAAAGTCGTATTTGGGAGGACAATCTCTGATTTCCATCTGGGAAAAAATAGATACATTATTCTTCCCTGTCATCATCCTCCTCTCCTCTTCCTCACCTCTGTGATGAGGTCTTTTCTCTCATTACATAACAAATGTCAGTCTCCATTTCTCAGATGTGTTTCCTCAAATGTCTCACATACCAGCAACACAACCATAGATTCCTCCATTTCCTTTTCTTCATCCCCTCTAAACTCAGAACAGAAGGAAAACCAAGTATTCATCTTGTTAATAAAAACAGTCTTACAAACTGACAGGACTTTTGGCGTTTAGACATAAACAACATCTCAAACACATTTTGACTTGAAACATAAATGAGGGCTACGATCCAATCAGAGCAGTGCTCGCTGTTCATGTTCTGCAGCAAACCAGTGTGCACACGTGCAGACATGGAACACAGCCCTCAGGCATTTACACAGATTTGATCATTCGTAGAAGTATTCATTCATATATTACCAGCCCTATCAGGCAGGGGCCCTTCCAGTCTTGAAGGAAAGAGCTGAGTCCAAACCAGATGTAAATTCAAAGATGAGCCAAGTCATCTAACACATCCATTTGGTCACCCTTCACTAATTACTTACAGTCATGAAACCACTGGTCTCCTTTGCCTGAGTCCCAGCTCGACCTATAGCATACACCTGTACACAGATACAGCATGGGGGGGGGAATAAGTATGTGCATACATATTATTCCATTAATATAAGCAATGAATAAAAATAAACTAGTAATTTTATTAATAATTATAATAATATTCTTAATAGTATTGTTCTTATCATTAGAACAGCAATCAGATCCTCTTTAAGTTTGTTGTTGGTGGCTCTGTGTCCGCCCTATGATGGACTGGGGACCTGTCCAGGGTGTACCTCCCTCTCACCGGATAAATGCTGGGTTAGGCTCCTGAATGGGCGAAGAGGTACAGAATGGTTCTGTGTCCCAGCCTTGGCCTGGGTTTTGTCGTGGCCTGTTCGGCATCACACTGCTGCTATATCTTTTAATGCCTTTAGGTTAGACATATAGACATTTACCACAAACTTCCAGTGTGTTAAAGGAAAAAAAAACAAAACATTGCAGAATAAGTGGGGTGTGTCTAGTAAATACTCTGTACAAAACTTTTTTTAATGCACTTAGCTGAGACACTTACGCCTCTCTCATATAATAACAAGGTCGGCCTGAGGTGTGGATGTGGAGGTCCGGTAGAGCGGAGGGTGGCCTGGCCACCACGAGTTAATGTGGGTGGGGACCAGCTTGTACCTGGTCTTGAAAGGTATGTTTCCTAGTGGTTAATGTGTTCATGTTCAAGTGTACCAGTTAAAAGACATGCAGCAGTATTTTGCACCATCTGAAGGTGAGCAATGGAAGACCCATTAATCCCCAAATACTATCCATTACAGGCAGCAGGGGTGGTATCGGCCGGTAAACTCGCCAGGTCGGAGTTCTTTTGATGGTTCACTTCAGTTTGGTGGTATTTTCTGTTTTAAAACAACAATGGCGTCCACTATGGTTCAGTGCCTTTATTAACTTGTGGAATAATACAAAGAAATAATTCGATCAGCCTCTCATCAACTTGATCCACTGGTCATTGTTTTTAAAAACTGTGGTTACCACACAAATTCAGCGAGAAGATCCAGATATCCGGCAATACGTGATCCCAAACTGACCAATCACAAGGGAGTACCTCCATATAACCGTCTGCAAAGCAGGGGTGCATGTCAGGTCTGGAAGAGGTGCGCGTCTAGCCTCTGCGGAGCTACGCCGAGCCTACGGCGGTTACACAGATGCAGACGCTGCATGACCATAAATCCGTCTTAAGGGTGTCATGATGCCTTCTACACGAGGATTCAAGTGTAGGCTTTAGGGGTGGGAGGCAGACCGGTACAGGGACAAGTTTTAATAAGTAAAACTAAACTCATAAAAACAATGGTGGCAAGAAACTCTGATATGGCACTAAATATTAGTGATTAGGACGCGGACGTCACACGACTGTTCCATTGCGTCACCAATCGTTCTGAAACTTCACAGTTGTTTCTTCTGCTCTAGACTTAAAACTCAGTGAAACAGAACTGAATGTGAAACGATCTTTTTGCCTTGTAATCAAAGTAGAACAATAAAAAATGTTTACTACATTTTCACAAAGTAAAAATTCTCAAATTTATTAATTAATTATTGCTTGTGCCTTTGCTGGGTTGGCAGATGATTAATCACCTAATGTACATAAAACATGTAAAAGCTCTCCTGTTGCAAAGTCTTTGTCAAGGCAGACGAAACAAGCTCTAGCCTGAACCATAACAAATGCTGTTATCTTCATCTGGGTCCCTGTACTGGCCTTGGATGGCTGGTTGTCAAGTTCTCCTGGAAATGTTATGCAGATGGATGCTCTGCCCCATACCCCCCACCTTCCCATCTTCTCTTGTTTTGGACCTGTCCTGGATCGGCTCCCAAGGTCGTTCCACTATCATCTGGGGCAGAGACTGGAGAAAGGAACTGGGAGAAAGTTCACAGGCTCACTTACGTATACTTACTACGCACACATGCACGCACACAAGCAGGCACACTCAGGTACACTACTACAGACACACCTCCCCATGATTTCACTTTGGTCCCCCCCCCCCCCCCCCCCCCGCTTCCCCCCACTCCCCGCTTCCCCCCACTCCCGGGCGGCAGGTTGATTGGATGTGCTTGAGTTCAGCAGCTTCCACACTTGGCTGCGTTGGGAGACCCCTCTCCTCCCCTGCCATGTGTTTCTTATGCTGTGAATGTCTGAATTATGTGCTTTCATGTACCAAGATGTCTTTTTTTTCTAGCCTCATCCTGTTCTCATCTCCCTCATGTTATCTTTTCCATCTGTGAAAATAGCACGCTGCACGGCGGCTGCTGCAAGAGCAGGTACAAAGCCAAAGTGTAATGCAGCCTCTAGCACAGATGTTGAGGTAACATAGACAAACAACACTACACAAAGTATCAGTGTGGACAGGGAGTCTATATAGGTAGATGACCAGGTGCAGACTGATGATGATGATGATGAGATGCAGGTGAGATCCTCAGCCCGAAAGGGTGACGTGGCCTCCCCTCCCGTGGGCTCACCACCTGCAGGAGGGGCCATAGGGGTCAGGTGCAGTGTGAGCTGGGCGGCTGCCAGAGGCGGGGACCCTGGCGGTCTGATCCTTGGCTGCAAAAGTTAGCTCTAGGAGCGTGGAATGTCACCTCTCTGGCAGGGAAGGAGCCTGAGCTGGTGCGCGAGGTTGAACGGTTCCAGCAAGATATAGTTGGACTCACTTCGATGCACGGCTTGGGCTCTGGAAAGACTGTCCTTGAGAGGGGCTGCACCTTCTTCCATTCTGGAGTTGTTCCCGGTGAGAGGCGCAGAGCAGGTGTGGGCATGCTCATTGCCCCCCGACTTGGCACCTGTACGTTGGGGTTTACCCCGGTGGACGAAAGGGTAGCCTCCCTCCGCCTTCAGGTAGGGGTACGGGTCCTGACTGTTGTTTGTGCTTATGCACCAAATAGCAGTTCAGAGTACACACCCTTTTTGGAGTCCTTGGAGGGGGTGTTGGAGAGCACTCCTTCAGGGGACTCCCTTGCTCTGCTGGGGGACTTCAATGCGCACGTGGGCAATGACCGCGAGACCTGGAGGGGCGTGATTGGGAGAAACGGCCCTCCTAATCTGAATCCGAGTGGTGTTTTGTTGTTGGACTTCTGTGCTCGTCATGGACTGTCCATAACGAACATCTTGTTCAGACATAAGAGTGCCCACATGTGCACTTGGCACCAGGACACTCTAGGCCGCAGTTCGATGATCGACTTTGTAGTCATGTCCTCGGACTTGCGGCCGCATGTTCTGGACACTCAGGTGAAGAGAGGGGCGGAGCTGTCAACTGATCACCACCTGGTGGTGAGTTGGCTCAGATGGTGGGGGAGGATGCCAGTCAGGCCTGGCAGGCCCAAGTGTATTGTGAAGGTCTGCTGGGAACGTCTCTGTCTCTGTCAGAAAGAGTTTCAACTCCCATCTCCGGCAGAGCTATAACCATGTCCTGGGCGAGGTGAGGGACATTGAGTCCGAATGGGCTGCGTTCCGTGCTTCTATTGTCGAGGCAGCCAGCCGCAGCTGTGGCAATAAGGTCATCGGTGCCTGTCGTGGCGGTAACCTTCGAACTCGTTGGTGGACACCAGCAGTAAGGGATGCCGTCAAGCTGAAGAAGGAGTCTGTCGGGCCTCTTTGGCCTGTGGGACTCCAGAGGCAGCTGATGGGTATCGGCGTGCTAAGCAGAACTCGGTTTCAGTGGTCGTTAAGGCAAAAACTCGGGCGTGGAAGGAGTTTGGAGAGGCCATGTAGAATGACTTCCAGACGGATTCAAGGAGATTCTGGTCCACCATCTGGCGGCTCAGGAGGGGAAAGCAGTGCTCCGTCAACACTGTGTACAGTGTGGAAGTAATTTTAATGCATATGGTAATCAATCATATTTACTCATATAATAATCACAAGTGTAATCATTCTTTTATTCATATAATACATTTATTAATTTATTACCCTCAATTACATTTCATAATGTGTATTTTCCTTACATAGAACATTGAAGTTATTATTCTCCTGTCGGGTTCTTGTGTGAGGTCAGGCTGACCACTTTTCTTCCAGACTCGTGATATGGAGAAAAGTTGAGACTGATGGGCAGCTGCTAGATAAAAACAGTTGTTTAGAAAATAGCAGCCTGTTTGGGCGAGACAGTAAGAGAGCGGCGCCTTCTTGTCTCCCTTCTCCTTTTTATCAGTTTAGAAACTGGCCTTCAGCTAGGATCAGGCTGAATAAAACTGATACCGAAAATGCAGCAAGGCGGAGTCCTCTTTTCGGCTTCAAGAGTCAACAAGATAGCTCTCGAACTTGCAAGTTGCAGACCAAAACAGGTCCCGACAAAGTTCAGGGGGGCGACCCGGAGGCTGAGCAGACAGCAGGGTCAGATCAGGGGGGCGGCCTGGGGGCCGGACACACCGGGGAAGAATCTCGGGTGGTCGACCTGGAGGTCGAGAAGACTTGGGCCGGACCTCTGGAAGACGATCCGGAGGATGGGCAGACAGGGTTTCTGGCGAACAGGCAGGCTTGGACCGGAGCTCTGGTGGACGGGCAGGCTGGATCACCGGAGGCTGGGCAGGCTGGATCTCCGGAGGCTGAGTAGGCTGGATCTCCAGAGGCTGAGCAGGCTGAATCTCCGGAGGCTGAGTAGGCTGGATCGCAGGCTGGATCTCCGGAGGCTGAGCAGGCTGGATCTCTGCAGGCAGAGCAGACGGATCTCCTGCAGGCTGAGCAGGCTGGATCTCTGCAGGCAGAGCAGACGGATCTCCTGCAGGCTGAGCAGGCTGGATCGCAGGCTGGATCTCCGGAGGCTGAGCAGGCTGGATCTCTGCAGGCAGAGCAGACGGATCTCCTGCAGGCTGAGCAGGCTGGATCGCAGGCTGGATCTCCTGAGGCTGAGCAGGCTGGATATCCAGAGGCTGAGCAGGCTGGATGTCTGAAGGCAGAGCAGACGGATCTCCTGCAGGCTGAGTCTCTGGAAGGCGGACTGACTGGGACTGACTCAACAGGGCTCAACAGGCACCACAATGCGACGAGCCCTGGAACCAGAGAACATAGCATAGTCAAATTGTCAACCTCAGGCAGCGAGGTAGGAGCGATCTCCTCAGCGCCGGGGACCAGAAGAGGAAGAGGAGCTTCTTGACCAGGGACCTCCTCAGGAACAGGGATCTTAGGAGCAAGAGGAGCATCTTGACCGGAGACCCCCTCAGGGACAGGAACTAGAAGAGGGGTGTCACAACCGGGAACCCCCTCAGGGACAGGAACCAGAAGAGAGGTGTCACAACCGTTGACCCCCTCAGGGATAGGAACCAGAAGAGAGGCATCACAACAGTTGACCCCCTCAGGAACAGGGACCAGAAGAGAGGCATCACAACCATTGACCCCCTCAGGAACAGGGACCAGAAGAGAGGCATCACAACTGGAGACCCCCTTAGGAACAGGGACCAGAAGAGACGGGCAGGACCTGGGCGCTGGTGTGGGACGCCAAAGAGCTAGGCAGGACCTCGGAGCTGGCGCCGGACATTGCAGTGCTGGGCAGGACCTTGAAGCTGGCGTCAGACGCTGAAGAACTGGAATAGGCCTGGGAGCCGGCATGGGGTGCTGAGGCACTGGAGCTGGAGGCGACGGTGTGCAGTGAGGTCTTCTACAGACTCGCCTCCTTCTACCTCCCGTCGCAGTTAATGCAGACCCATGTGGTGTGGGTTTGCTTGGTGGTGTCCAGATCGCCAGTCTGGACCCCCAGAATGGTGAACCCTTGGGATCGTTATCTGTCAGAGTGGCTCGCCAATTCAGCCAAGTCACCAACTCTGATGACGTAATAAAGGGACGGCCATCTGAGTCCACATGTGGCCAGTCCCAACTGTCCGCTGGGTCCATGTCTGGTCAGATCCTACTGTCATGGTTTGCGGTGGAGGTGAGGACCCAAGTGCAGGCAGTCGGTCAGGAGGCAGAATCGGTATAGATGAAGGTTTATTTTCCAAGACTCGAGACAAGGATCCACACAAGACAGGGAAAATCCCAAAAACATAAACCACATATGACAACATAAGAGGATCTGACAAGGAGTGACTGAAAACCAGGGACATATATACACTGAAGGAGTAATGGGCAACAGGTGTAGTGGATCAGCAATCAGACCAGGTGTTCTAATGAGGCAGAAACAGAAACCACAGAGCACACAAGGAAAAAAACTAACAAAAACCCAAACATGATCTTAACAGAAACAAATGACAAAAAACCAGAAACACAAACAAAAACCTACAACCAGAAAAAGAAGATCACCCCCACACAGCCCATGATTGTGACAATTCTTCTAAAACAGCAGTGGGGATAGGGGGCTGCCGACCTCGACTCGGGACGTTGTGAGGCGGTGGAGGGAATATTTCGAAGACCTTCTCAATCCCACCAACACGTCTTCCAATGAGGAAGCAGAGTCTGGGGTAGCTGGTGCTGGCTCTCCTATCTCTGGGGCTGAGGTCGCCGAGGTGGTTAAAAAGCTCCTCTGTGGCAAGGCCCCAGGGGTGGATGAAGTCTGCCCAGAGTTCCTTAAGGCTCTGGATGCTGTAGGGCTGTCTTGGCTGACATGCCTTTGCAGCATCGCATGAACATTGGGGACAGTTCCCCTGGACTGGCAGACTGGGGTGGTGGTCCCCCTCTTCAAAAAGGGGGACTGGAGGGTGTGCTCCAACTGCAGGGGGATCACACTCCTTAGCCTCCCTGGTAAGGTCAATTCAGGGTTGCTGCAGAGGAGGGTCCGTCAGGTAGTCGAACCTCGGAGTGTGGTTTTCGTCCGAGTCATGAAACAGTGGACCAGCTCTACACCATCTTCAAGGTCTTTGAGGGGGCATGGGAGTTTGGCCAACCAATCTACATGTGCTTTGTGGACTTGGAGAGGGCATTCCACTGTGTCCCCCGGGGACTGTTGTGGGGGGTACTTCGGGAGTATGGAGTGCCGGACCCGCTTGTACGAGCTATCCGGTCCCTGTACGTTCGGTGTCAGAGCTTGGTCTGCATTGCTGGCAGTAATTCAGAATCTTTTCCAGTGCAGGTTGGATTCCTCCAAGGCTGCCCTTTCTCATCAATTCTGTTCATAACTTTTATGGACAGAATTTCTAGGCTCAGCCGAGGTGTTGAGGGGATCCGGTTCAATGACCTCAGGATTGGGTCTCTGCTCTTTGCAGATGATGTGGTTCTGCTGGCTTTGTCAGGCCGTGATCTTCAGCTCTTACTGGAGCGATTAGCAGCCGAGTGTGAAGCGGCTGGAATGAGAATCAGCACCTCCAAATCTGAGACCATGGTCCTCAGCTGGAAAAGGGTGGAGTGCTCTCTCCAGGTCTGCAATAGGGTCCTACCCCAAGTGGAAGAGTTCCCGTATCTCGGGGTCTTGTTCATGAGGGAGAGAAGGATGGAGCGGGAGATCGACAGGTGGATCGGTGCGGCATCTGCAGTGATGCGGACTCTGCATCGGTCTGTCGTGGTGAAGAAGGAGCTGAGCCAAAAGGCAAAGCTCTAGATTTACTGGTCGATCTACATTACTACCCTTACCTATGTCCACGAGCTGTGGGTAGTGACCGAAAGAACAAGATCACTAATACAAGTGGCTGAAATGAGTTTTGTATGTGAGGTGTCCAGGCTCTCCCTTAGAGATAGGGTGAGAAGCTCAGTGATACGGGAGAGGCTCAGAGTAGAGCCGCTGCTCCTCCACATCAAGAGGAGCCAGATGAGGTGGCTTGTGCATCTAGTTAGGATGCCTCCTGGACGCCTCCCTGGTGAGGTGTTCCGGGCACATCCCACTGGAAAGAGGCCCCGAGGACTCAGGACACACTGGAAGAACAACATCTCTCGGCTGGCCTGGGAACACTTCGGGATCCCTCCAGATGAGCTGGTGAATGTGACTGGAGAGAGGGAAGTCTGGGTTTCCCTGCAGCTGCCCCCGCGACCCGACTCTGGATAAGCGAAAGAAAATGGATGGATGGATATATATATATATATATATATATATATATATATATATATACAGAGCACCATAGAGGACACCATCGACCACTCACCCCTCACTCACCCCCAAACCCATACACCCTTTGTATAAGGTTATCCTGTGGTCTGAGGTGTGTTAGGAGGGAATTTGTCCCGACAATCAGTTCTGACATGGGTGGTAGCAGACAAATGCAAGTATTGAACATGTTCAATATTTACAACCAAAAATCTTCATATGTGGGGAAAGCCGATGACAACTGAGTTGTGACTCTGTGGATTGTGAGAATGTAGCCAATCAGAGAGCGAGCTGACTGGAGAGCAAGGAAGGATATAAAGCAGGGGTGGCCAACGTCGGAGTTTCCTAGTTTCCCTGCTCCAGCACACCTGACTCAAATGAAATGGATCCAACAGCCTATAAGGATCTGCACAATGACTCATTGGTTTAAGTGAAGTGCGTTTCCTGAAAGGGTAAAAAAACACGAACCCTCTCCTGAAAAGGACCTGAAGAAAAAAAGAAGAAAACCTGAAGAAAAAAAACATCTCCTGAAAAGGATGTGAAGACACGTTTCTGAGTAAGGAAGAACTGTTTTCTGATAATTGTAAGGACAGAGACAGATCTGTCCATCAAAAATCTTTGTCATGGACGTCGTCGTCACAGATTCCAGGTTATTGATTGTTCCATCAGCTGATGGATGTTTCTTATTCTTCAGACTGAGGCAGATGAACCACTTCTCAAATCAGATGGAGACATTTGCAAAGTTTCTCTCAGCTGCTGGACATGAGAAGCAGATGGAGGGACATCTGTTGCTTGTTTATGGCTCATGGAGCTCCAGGGAATCCCAGAACCTCGAGAAGCTTCTTCTCAGCCAAGCTGAAACATCACATCCTGTCAGTCGTATCAGGTCCTCCAGGTCTCATGACTGCTCTTGGTCACATGATCACAAGTCAAGTTGTGTCTCACCTGACAGCTGCGGTTAGCTCACATATCAGAAATGATGATGTCACCATGTCTTTTTTAATGAGACTTTTTAATTATCCTGATCCGGTGTTCCTCATCTGGGTCCATTTCTGCTGAATCCCAGATATCCTGGTCCTTTCCAGAAGATTTTTCCATACTCATTGGATCTTTTCCCACTATTCTGCTCTCTAGATACTGAAAGACCAAAGTTCTTTCCAGTCTGTCATTGAGAAATATTTGTTGAACTTATTAGCCATTCTTTGATGGAGTTTGGATCAAAGTGAGGCGCCACAACCCATCCTTGTTGGAAGGTGGTAGTTTTATGCCTGTTCCTGATACCCTCACTCAGTGTGCTCCAGTAAGAGTGGTGACTCCCTTAGACTTCTATAGAAAGAAAGGATGGCTGAAGTCAAGTGGTTCATGCAAACATGCAGACAGAAAACAGAAAATGTTACACAATGTGCCTTTAAAATGGCTGTTATTCCTCCAGTGTTTTCCCTTGTAGATAATGTTATAATCCTCTGCAGAACCATAGCATAGGTATTGTGTCAACTATTATTTATTTTTAATCACTAAATATAGTCTGTAAATGTATTCAGTTGTGTGTTTACAGTCACACTTCTCTTGAAAATTTAAAACAGTGAAAAAAGTTGTCTCTGCTGCTTCTAAAAATACAGCTTTGGTAAAATACATAGACAGTACAGTAATCAATGCACATTATTGGATAATACTGAGGGAAAATTGGATCAAATCAACTGTCAGGGCTGAGCTGTTTGGAACTTTTGAGGACTTCATTAACCATGTCAGTGAGTTCAAGGAGTGATAACTCTTTCATTAAACGGTGCTGCCCCCACCAGGTATCTCCTGGTTGGAGAAGCTTCCAAACTGGTGTTACTGGATATTTCTTTATTTTACTGAGTGTTGCTGCAGCAGGTTACAAATTCACTCTAAATATGATGAAGCTGGTTGGTGACGATTCAACTGAGGTTTGCTCTGATCCAGAGATCTGAGTCTGAGCTCTATCTGGGTTTGTAATTCTGCTCAAACGTGGATTTATTTTCCTTTTTGATGAAAAGCCAGAGGGCTGAGCAGAAAATAACTCTGGAAGAACTTCTCAGTAACCCGAGGAGCTCATGAGGTCACAGACTTATTCTTCTGGGACATTTCACTGCTCAGATGTCAGGAAGTGTTGTGCTGCCATGTTTGTGAGGCTGGATTTCTAAAATCACCTTAGGCACAAACATTAGTGTCCTCTCAACATCTGGATCCCATCACAGCTGTCACATCGTCCTCTTTCAGTCTGTCCTCAGGGAAAAGAAAAGATGTGAAGACGACACTATGGACTGACAGTTTCCTGAAGCCGTTTGACTTTCAGGAGGTGAAGTCAGAGAAAATCTGATCTGCAGGATGTATTTCTGTCTCTGAAACTCTAAACCTTCATCCACGTCTCTGACAGGAACTCTGTCCTCCAGTACAGAGTCCATTTCTTGGTTTGACCACCTACAGTCCATTCCAGGGATAATTTCCGGTTCTGACCTAAGACAACATCTTAACATTTTCCAGCCACTTTGGATCGGATTTTACCTTCAGGTGGGTGTTTCTGACCCTCATAAGTCCACTTAGAATCCAGCTGGGCCGGTTCTGACCCAGAGCAAACTGGGTCTAATGAGAGGACATGGACTGGTCTTAGTGGAAGAATCAGAATCCTGAAGATGGATTCTTCCCAGTACTGACCAGAACCCTGTATCCTTCATGAGCTCTCAGCTCTCATAGTTTTGGAGTTTTCATTAGTTTTAGTTTTTATTTCGTGTTCACTTTTTGTTTTCAAATTCAGTTTGAGAACAGTTTAGAGCAGATTTTCTAGTTTTTATTAGTTTTGGTTTTTTTAAAATTCTTAGTTTTAGTTTAGTTTTTATTAGTTTAAGTGTTTTGTTTTTTTTTATTAAAACAATGTGTGCGATGCTGCTTCTAAGATCGTGTGCTTGGTAAAAATCACCATAACCCACACACATCAACATATGTGTGTGTGTGTGTGTGTGTGTGTGTGTGTGTGTGTGTGTGTGTGTGTGTGTGTGTGTGTGTGTGTGTGTGTAACTGACTTACATTCCCTCCCCATGCTGCTCAACTTGGCTGAAGCTTCTCTTTTCAGGCAGGAGGGCAGAGAGGCTACCTGGTGCAGGTACTCCTGGTTAGACTTCTTGTGCAGCTTTTCAAATGGACTTTCAGATTTGTGGTTTTTCCTTCCACATATTGTACCACCTGCTTCTAACACGTGACGTCACAAAGCTTCAGGTGTCGTATGATGCAGACACCTGGCGTAAATCCGGCAGAGCCAAGTAAATCAGATAAAATCAAATCAAATTTTATTTATAGAGCACTTTTCGTGCACAAGGCAGCACAAAGTGCTGTACATAATAAAAACAAATCATACATATTGAATACAAAATGTAAAAACCTTCACATAAAAAAATATAACAAAAAATAAAACTGCACACTTCATAATTGTTCGCACACAATCTCACACACATACAAACAAAGCTTCAGATAAATAAATATACAAAATCGAAAACGACGGACATTTTTGCTATAATTTTACTTTGTTTTAGTTCGTTTTGGAAACACACTATACAGTTTCACTTAGTTAACTTTTTTTAAACTCTCGTTTTTATTTTTATTTCAGTTAACGAGAATGTTTTGTTTTTTTTATTCTAGTTTTCATTTTTTCATTCATTTTCGTTACCAGAACTTTCCTCAGTTACTTGTCAGAGGGACACAAAACCTCATAGCAGCAGCAGAACCGGACCAGTTCAGTTCTGGTTCCTCTGGGTTCACACCTTCAACAGCCAATCAGCAAGAAGAAAAACAACCAAAACAAGAAGCACAAGAACAATAAGAAGTTGAATCTGAGGGGAAATTAGAAGCTGGTTGCCTCCAATTGATCAAGAAACAAAAATAATCTGCAGCAGTTGGTGTGAAAGTGGCTGACAGCGTCTCCGTTCAAGATGGCCCCAACACACAGGGTTGTCTCACACACCAACACACACGCTGCACAACACGCGAGTGTGGGTGACAATAATGACCAAATGAGGTCATTATCAGCCGCAGGCCTCCATCAGGTCGGGGCCTGACGGGGGTCAGCTGTATCCAGGTCTGACGCTGAAGGTGCTAACAGCTGGGATCTCCAGATGGAGCTCCACGTCGATCCTTCTTCTTCATAGAGTCCTCACATCACAGTCAGGATGAGTCCAGGATGAAGCTGGACACAGAAATAAAGGACATAATCTTTACTTTGTCCACAAGAACTGCAGCTCACACATGCGTTAACCACACCCACTGCAACTGGGAAATCATTTAACCACACCCACCGCATCTACAACATCATTTAACAACACCCACTGCACATACAACATAATTTCACCACGCCCACTACAAATTAAAACATCCTTTAACCAAACTGCAACTCCATATCCTTTGACCACACCCATTGGACTATAACCGGGGGCATACTCACCTACTCCATTGCCATGGGGTTTCCTTCTGGGTGGGTGTGTGGTCTTCCCTGCAGTGGGCTCCCTAGTTCTGTGCTCAGGTGGCTGTTGGTTTTCCAAAGATATTTAATTTTTGTTAGCCCCATGACCCCCAATCATACCTTTCTATGCAGATAAACAGCCTCTGATGATGAAATAAAGCTCTTCTTAGCAAAGCAAATATCACTGACACAACAAGGCAACCAGACCATCATTTTGTTGTCATGACTAGTAAACAACAACAACAACAAACAAACAAACAAACACATCCCTTTACCACACCCACTGGCCGGTCCGCCAAAGGTGTTCAACCGTGAAATATTAAATAGGGGAGATGAGGAGAGGCACTGAAAAGAAATTAGATGAAGATATTTGAGACAGTCGGGCCAGTTTGTGATTGGCTGTCAGCGGCAGTGTGTGCGTGTGTATGTGTGTGATGCATCTAAAACGGCCTGTCGCTCGGTTCTTTCTCGGAAGTTCACCGCGGCAGCGGCAGAAGATGGAGCGGAAAGCTGCGCGGCTGCCGCGGACCCCGGCCGTCCTTCAGCATGTGAAGTAAGGCTCACCTGGAGAACAGGTGCGGCAGGAGCGGCAGCCATGTTTCAGGAGCTGAGTGACGTGAATTCAAGCGCCAATCTGAGCCAGCCGAACTCTCTCCAGGATTGGAGCGACACGCCGCTGGAGCGGCTTTCGCGCGGCGGCCACCGCGTGGTGTCGGTATTTCTGGGCTCCATCATGGTGCTTGGGATCTTCAACAACATGCTGGTGCTGGTTCTGTTTTGCCGCTTCAAGACCCTGCGGACCCCCGTCAACATGCTGCTGCTGAACATCAGTATCAGCGACATGTTGGTGTGTCTGTGCGGAACGACGCTCAGCTTCGCCTCCAGCCTGCGCGCGCGCTGGTTGTTTGGCCGCCGCGGCTGCATGTGGTACGGCTTCATTAACTCCTGCTTCGGTAAGAGCTGCTTTGTTTACCTTCACCCGGTGGAGTTGTTGATTAATTATTGATCAGTTTACTAATGTAGAACCCTGATGTAGTTACTTTGAGTCAAAGTTTCAAACATCCTGAAATGGTTTGATCTATGCGGACTACCCAGAGACCAGGACTGATTTGTATCAATTAAATTCTCATATTTGCTTGTATTGATTTCTAAGATTAATGAATATTCATAAATTACAACATACAATGTACATTATAACTTCGCTATGCGCTGTTTTAGACTTTGCTTACACTAAGCATTACTATACTACATCTAGACCAGCCTAGTAGGGGTATTCAATTAAAATTTAAAGAGGTCCAGTTAGAGAAAAACTTTTGGAGCCAAGGTACCATGGTCCCTTACAAAAGGAAAAATATTAAATAATTATTAATGCATTAATGTTGTTTTTTTTTACCATTTAAATCGTAAGTTTTTCACAAAAAGCGGCTGAGTGGACTATTACGTTGTGACGCGTTGTAATCGGCTCTGACACAGAACCTGCAGCTCGGTCGGCCGCAAGTATGTTACGTGATACAAACATTTCAGAGGGCTGGTGCAGCTCTTACAGCTTGTGTGTCCAGAGGATGATGCCACATTTTGTTTCAAACAGTCAAAATCCACAGATCGTTTCCTACATCGTTTTTATTGCAAGAAATAGTATCCACTATTCACTCTGATCATTAAATGTGTATCAAGCAAGTAAGTCTATCCTAAATCGTTTTTATAATGTTATCTGCCATTTACTCTGTATCAAGTATGTAAGTAAGGTAATCAGGACAAAAAGACAGGCGACGACCCATTTAAAATTAAATACAACGTTGCTGTTGATCGTGACTTTTCATAAAGTGAAAAAATGTCCATAGTGGCTTTTGAAGGACGGAGATTTAACGTTTGTGGACCCTGACCACTGCTGGTTGGGACGTAGCGGGACGAAAAAATGTTGCTCCATTCTCGTCTCTGCTGGACTGATGGACCCCAATAAGCCTGCAATATGGTTTCTTAGCAATGCGCCGTCACAGACATGATCTGGCGTGTCTACACCTCTGCGTCTGAGTTTCTGTTGCCACAATTAGCATCTTTTGTAGCCCTATAATTTACATTAACTTCTCAAAAATTAATGGTAAATGTTTTTTTTTTTTGTTTGTTTTTTTTTTTTTTTGTATTGTTTATCTTCCATTCTAATTTAAAATTTAAAATTTTCACAAAACCTTGTTGCCACATAGTTTGTTTATGATTGGTAAAATAAAAATACATGGTTTTCCAAATCGCGCAGGCCTATCCAACACCTCCTCCTGATCCAACACCTCCTCCTGATCCAACACCTCCTCATTGATCCAGCACCTCCTCCTGATCCAATACCTCCTCATTGATCCAACACCTCCTCCTGATCCAGCACCTCCTCATTGATCCAGCACCTCCTCCTGATCCAATACCTCCTCCTGATCCAACACCTCCTCCTGATCCAACACCTCCTCATTGATCCAGCACCTCCTCCTGATCCAACACCTCCTCACTGATCCAGCACCTCCTCCTGATCCAATACCTCCCCATTGATCCAGCACCTCCTCCTGATCCAATACCTCCTCCTGATCCAATACCTCCCCATTGATCCAGCACCTCCTCCTGATCCAACACCTCCCCATTGATCCAGCACCTCCTCCTGATCCAATACCTCCCCATTGATCCAACACCTCCTCCTGATCCAATACCTCCCCATTGATCCAGCACCTCCTCCTGATCCAATACCTCCTCATTGATCCAGCACCTCCTCCTGATCCAGCACCTCCTCATTGATCCAGCACCTCCTCCTGATCCAACACCTCCTCATTGATCCAGCACCTCCTCCTGATCCAATACCTCCTCATTGATCCAGCACCTCCTCCTGATCCAATACCTCCCCATTGATCCAGCACCTCCTCCTGATCCAATACTTCCTCATTGATCCAGCACCTCCTCCTGATCCAGCACCTCCTCATTGATCCAGCACCTCCTCCTGATCCAACACCTCCTCACTGATCCAGATCCTTTCCCTGATCCAGAAACTTCTCATTAATCCAGCACCTCCTCCTGATCCAGAACCTCCTTATTGATCCAGCACCTTCCCCTGATCCAATACCTCCTCATTAATCCAGCACCTCCTCTTGATCCAACACATCCTCATTGATCCAGCACCTCCTCTTGATCCAACACCTCCTCCTGATCCAACAACTCCTCATTGATCCAGCACCTCCTCCTCCTCCAATACCTCCTCATTGATCCAGCACTTCCTCCTGATCCAATACCTCCCCATTGATCCAGCACCTCCTCCTGATCCAATACCTCCTCATTGATCCAACACCTCCTCCTGATCCAGCACCTCCTCGTTGATCCAGCACCTCCTCCTGATCCAATACCTCCCCATTGATCCAGCACCTCCTCCTGATCCAACACCTCCTCATTGATCCAGCACCTCCTCCTGATCCAATACCTCCCCATTGATCCAACACCTCCTCCTGATCCAACATCCTCATTGATCCAGCACCTCCTCCTGATCCAATACCTCCCCATTGATCCAACACCTCCTCCTGATCCAATACCTCCCCATTGATCCAGCGCCTCCTCCTGATCCAATACCTCCCCATTGATCCAGCGCCTCCTCCTGATCCAATACCTCCCCATTGATCCAGCGCCTCCTCCTGATCCAATACCTCCCCATTGATCCAGCACCTCCTCCTGATCCAATACCTCCTCATTGATCCAGCACCTCCTCCTGATCCAATACCTCCTCATTGATCCAGCACCTCCTCCTGATCCAATACCTCCCCATTGATCCAACACCTCCTCCTGATCCAACACCTCCCCATTTATCCAGCACCTTCTCCTGATCCAATACCTCCCCATTGATCCAACACCTCCTCCTGATCCAATACCTCCCCATTGATCCAGCACCTCCTCCTGATCCAATACCTCCTCATTGATCCAGCACCTCCTCCTGATCCAGCACCTCCTCATTGATCCAGCACCTCCTCCTGATCCAACACCTCCTCATTGATCCAGCACCTCCTCCTGATCCAATACCTCCTCATTGATCCAGCACCTCCTCCTGATCCAATACCTCCCCATTGATCCAGCACCTCCTCCTGATCCAATACTTCCTCATTGATCCAGCACCTCCTCCTGATCCAGCACCTCCTCATTGATCCAGCACCTCCTCCTTATCCAACACCTCCTCACTGATCCAGATCCTTTCCCTGATCCAGAAACTTCTCATTAATCCAGCACCTCCTCCTGATCCAGAACCTCCTTATTGATCCAGCACCTCCTCCTGATCCAATACCTCCTCATTAATCCAGCACCTCCTCTTGATCCAACACCTCCTCATTGATCCAGCACCTCCTCTTGATCCAGCACCTCCTCCTGATCCAACAACTCCTCATTGATCCAGCACCTCCTCCTGATCCAATACCTCCCCATTGATCCAGCACCTCCTCCTGATCCAATACCTCCTCATTGATCCAACACCTCCTCCTGATCCAGCACCTCCTCCTGATCCAATACCTCCACATTGATCCAACACCTCCTCCTGATCCAGCACCTCCTCGTTGATCCAGCACCTCCTCCTGATCCAATACCTCCTCCTGATCCAACACCTTCTCCTGATCCAACACCTCCTCATTGATCCAGCACCTCCTCCTGATCCAATACCTCCCCATTGATCCAGCACCTCCTCCTGATCCAACACCTCCTCACTGATCCAGATCCTTTCCCTGATCCAGAAACTTCTCATTAATCCAGCACCTCCTCCTGATCCAGAACCTCCTTATTGATCCAGCACCTCCTCCTGATCCAATACCTCCTCATTAATCCAGCACCTCCTCTTGATCCAACACCTCCTCATTGATCCAGCACCCCCTCTTGATCCAGCACCTCCTCCTGATCCAACAACTCCTCATTGATCCAGCACCTCCTCCTGCTCCAATACCTCCTCATTGATCCAGCACTTCCTCCTGATCCAATACCTCCCCATTGATCCAGCACCTCCTCCTGATCCAATACCTCCTCATTGATCCAACACCTCCTCCTGATCCAGCACCTCCTCCTGATCCAATACCTCCACATTGATCCAACACCTCCTCCTGATCCAGCACCTCCTCGTTGATCCAGCACCTCCTCCTGATCCAATACCTCCTCCTGATCCAACACCTTCTCCTGATCCAACACCTCCTCATTGATCCAGCACCTCCTCCTGATCCAATACCTCCCCATTGATCCAGCACCTCCTCCTGATCCAATACCTCCCCATTGATCCAACACCTTCTCCTGATCCAACACCTCCTCATTGATCCAGCACCTCCTCCTGATCCAATACCTCCCCATTGATCCAACACCTCCTCCTGATCCAATACCTCCCCATTGATCCAGCACCTACTCCTGATCCAATACCTCCCCATTGCTCCAGCGCCTCCTCCTGATCCAATACCTCCCCATTGATCCAGCACCTCCTCCTGATCCAATACCTCCCCATTGATCCAGCACCTCCTCCTGATCCAATACCTCCTCATTGATCCAGCCCCTCCTCCTGATCCAATACCTCCTCATTGATCCAGCACCTCCTCCTGATCCAATACCTCCCCAGTGATCCAGCACCTCCTCCTGATCCAATACCTCCCCATTGATCCAGCACCTCCTCCTGATCCAGCACCTCCTCATTGATCCAGCACCTCCTCCTGATCCAATACCTCCTCATTGATCCAGCACTTCCTCCTGGTCCAATACCTCCCCATTGATCCAGCACCTCCTCCTGATCCAATACTTCCCCATTGATCCAGCACCTCCTCCTGATCCAGCACCTCCTCATTGATCCAGCACCTCCTCCTGATCCAACACCTCCTCATTGATCCAGCACCTCCTCCTGATCCAATACCTCCTCATTGATCCAGCACCTCCTCCTGATCCAATACTTCCCCATTGATCCAGCACCTCCTCCTGATTCAATACTTCCCCATTGATCCAGCACCTCCTCCTGATCCAGCACCTCCTCATTGATCCAGCAGCTCCTCCTGATCCAACACCTCCTCATTGATCCAGATCCTTTCCCTGATCCAGAAACTTCTCATTAATCCAGCACCTCCTCCTGATCTAGAACCTCCTTATTGATCCAGCACCTCCTCCTGATCCAATACCTCCTCATTAATCCAGCGCCTCCTCTTGATCCAACACCTCCTCATTGATCCAGCACCTCCTCTTGATCCAGCACCTCCTCCTGATCCAATAACTCGTCACTGATCCAGCACCTCCTCCTGCTCCAATACCTCCTCATTGATCCAGCACTTCCTCCTGATCCAATACCTCCCCATTGATCCAGCACCTCCTCCTGATCCAATACCTCCTCATTGATCCAACACCTCCTCTTGATCCAGCACCTCCTCATTGATCCAGCACCTCCTCCTGATCCAATACCTCCTCCTGATCCAACACCTCCTCATTGATCCAGCACCTCCTCCTGATCCAGCACCTCCTCATTGATCCAGCACCTCCTCCTGATCCAATACCTCCCCATTGATCCAACACCTCCTCCTGATCCAACACCTCCTCATTGATCCAGCACCTCCTCCTGATCCAATACCTCCCCATTGATCCAGCACCTCCTCCTGATCCAATACCTCCCCATTGATCCAACACCTCCTCCTGATCCAGCACCTCCTCCTGATCCAATACCTCCACATTGATCCAACACTTCCTCCTGATCCAATACCTCCCCATTGATCCAGCACCTCCTCCTGATCCAATACCTCCCCATTGATCCAACACCTCCTCCTGATCCAACACCTCCTCATTGATCCAGCACCTCCTCCTGATCCAATACCTCCCCATTGATCCAACACCTCCTCCTGATCCAATACCTCCCCATTGATCCAGCACCTACTCCTGATCCAATACCTCCCCATTGCTCCAGCGCCTCCTCCTGATCCAATACCTCCCCATTGATCCAGCACCTCCTCCTGATCCAATACCTCCCCATTGATCCAGCACCTCCTCCTGATCCAATACCTCCTCATTGATCCAGCACCTCCTCCTGATCCAATACCTCCTCATTGATCCAGCACCTCCTCCTGATCCAATACCTCCCCAGTGATCCAGCACCTCCTCCTGATCCAATACCTCCCCATTGATCCAGCACCTCCTCCTGATCCAGCACCTCCTCATTGATCCAGCACCTCCTCCTGATCCAATACCTCCTCATTGATCCAGCACTTCCTCCTGGTCCAATACCTCCCCATTGATCCAGCACCTCCTCCTGATCCAATACTTCCCCATTGATCCAGCACCTCCTCCTGATCCAGCACCTCCTCATTGATCCAGCACCTCCTCCTGATCCAACACCTCCTCATTGATCCAGCACCTCCTCCTGATCCAATACCTCCTCATTGATCCAGCACCTCCTCCTGATCCAATACTTCCCCATTGATCCAGCACCTCCTCCTGATTCAATACTTCCCCATTGATCCAGCACCTCCTCCTGATCCAGCACCTCCTCATTGATCCAGCAGCTCCTCCTGATCCAACACCTCCTCATTGATCCAGATCCTTTCCCTGATCCAGAAACTTCTCATTAATCCAGCACCTCCTCCTGATCTAGAACCTCCTTATTGATCCAGCACCTCCTCCTGATCCAATACCTCCTCATTAATCCAGCGCCTCCTCTTGATCCAACACCTCCTCATTGATCCAGCACCTCCTCTTGATCCAGCACCTCCTCCTGATCCAATAACTCGTCACTGATCCAGCACCTCCTCCTGCTCCAATACCTCCTCATTGATCCAGCACTTCCTCCTGATCCAATACCTCCCCATTGATCCAGCACCTCCTCCTGATCCAATACCTCCTCATTGATCCAACACCTCCTCCTGATCCAGCACCTCCTCATTGATCCAGCACCTCCTCCTGATCCAATACCTCCTCCTGATCCAACACCTCCTCATTGATCCAGCACCTCCTCCTGATCCAGCACCTCCTCATTGATCCAGCACCTCCTCCTGATCCAATACCTCCCCATTGATCCAACACCTCCTCCTGATCCAACACCTCCTCATTGATCCAGCACCTCCTCCTGATCCAATACCTCCCCATTGATCCAGCACCTCCTCCTGATCCAATACCTCCCCATTGATCCAACACCTCCTCCTGATCCAGCACCTCCTCATTGATCCAGCACCTCCTCCTGATCCAACACCTTCTCATTGATCCAGCACCTCCTTCTGATCCAACACCTCCTCATTGATCCAGCACCTCTTCCTGATCCAACACCTCCTCATTGATCCAGCACCTTCTCCTGATCCTGCACCTCCTACTGATCCAGCACCTCCTCATTGATCCAACACCTCCTCCTGATCCAGCACATCCTCATTGATCCAGCACCTCCTCCTGATCCAATACCTCCTCCTGATCCAACACCTCCTCCTGATCCAATACCTCCTCATTGATCCAGCACCTCCTCCTGATCCAGCACATCCCCATTGATCCAGCACCTCCTCCTGATCCAATACCTCCCCATTGATCCAACACCTCCTCCTGATCCAACACCTCCTCATTGATCCAGCACCTCCTCCTGATCCAATACCTCCCTATTGATCCAGCACCTCCTCCTGATCCAATACCTCCCCATTGATCCAACACCTCCTCCTGATCCAGCACCTCCTCATTGATCCAGCACCTCCTCCTGATCCAACACCTCCTCATTGATCCAGCACATCCTTCTGATCCAACACCTCCTCATTGATCCAGCACCTCTTCCTGATCCAACACCTCCTCATTGATCCAGCACCTTCCCCTGATCCTGCACCTCCTACTGATCCAGCACCTCCTCATTGATCCAGCACCTTCTCCTGATCCATCACCTCCTCCTGATCCAGCACCTTCTCCTGATCCAACACCTCCTCATTGATCCAGCACCTCCTCCTGATCCAGCACCTCCTCCTGATACCACACCTCCTCCTGATCCAGCACCTCTTTACATCTTTGTCTTCTAAATAAAAGCAATTCTTTTTCATCAGAATGAGACTTTATTGCCAAGTAAGTTTGCACATTCAAGGAATTTGTCTTGGAGTTTTGGTGCTAAGTAGTGTTGTAAAAAAAAAAGCGATTCTCAGATACTGATCAAACAAGAAGAACCAGCCGGCTATAGCCATCTTAAACAGGCACTGCAGTGGGCAGCCCCGCCCCGCTGGCAGTAAATCAGAATCGTTTTCGATGAGGGTTGGACTCCACCAAGGCTGCCCTTTGTCTTCTATTCTGTTCATAACTTTTATGGACAGAATTTCTAGGCGCAGCCGAGGTGTTGAGAAGATCCAGTTTGGTAGCCTCAGGATTGGGTCTCTGCTCTTTGCAGATGATGTGGTTCTGTTGGTTTCATCGGGCCGTGATCTTCAGCTCTTGCTGGAGCGATTCACAGATGAGTGTGAAGCGGCTGGGATGAGAATCAGCTCCTTCAAATCCAAGACCATGGTCCTCAGCCGGAAAAGGATGGAGTGTTTTCTCCGGGTCGGGAATGAGGTCCTGCCCCAAGTGGAGGAGTTCATGTATTTCGGGGTCTTGTTCACCAGTGAGGGAAGGATCGACAGAAGGATCGGTGTGGCGTCTGCAGTGATGCGGACTCTGCGTCTTTCTGTTGTGGTGAAGGAGATGAGCCAAAAGGCAAAACTCTCTATTTACCAGTCGATCTACATTCCTACCCTCACCTATGGTCATGAGCTGTGGGTAGTGACCAAAAGAACGAGATCATGAATACAAGCTGCCAAAATGAGTTTTGTCTGGGTTTCCCTGCTTAGGCAGCTGCCCCCCACGACCAACACCACACAGCTCTACTAGTTCTAGCAGGCAAGAATCCCGTCTGCTTCACCACTGCTGGGTAAAGTGAAGAGAGCTAAGCCTGAAGCTAGTTGTAGCTTCACTCAGGAGTAATCACATCTCCTCCACCTTCCGACCTCGGTGTGAAGGCAGAAAGTTTACCAGCTATCTGAGTTTTCACAAATAGTGGAGGCGACAGACAAGAGCAGCACAGTGAATGCACAGAAATGTTGCTTCAGGAGAAAAAAAGACCACACAGAAAAACAATGAAAATAACTGGTTTTGTTATTGCTGAAGGATCTCGTTAGACTTCTGTTTAGTTCATCTGGTATAGCAGCCTCTACAAAAACACCGCCAGACCAGGTTCTATCCCGGCATCTTCCTGAACCACTTTGTCATATACCTACAGGACAATAAAGGATGTATGTAGGATGTCCTGTCTGTGTCCAGACCAGAGTCCAGTCTAGAGTTCAGAACAGAGTCCAGACTAAACATGAAGAATCATCATTTATCTGTCAGTGAAGATTACACTCTTCTAAATCCAGATTAAAAACATTTCTTTTCTCATGTACCTTCCATGAGATCTCCACTATGTCTGCTAACTGGTCTAGACTGTTGCTGCTTTCATAGTTTTTATGTAATTTAGTTATTTTACATTATTTTATGATTTTATTAAAATTTGCAGGCCCTTTTAATTATGTATTATGTACTTTTCAATGCGTCTGCTGCACCCCGCATTTATATTTGAAATGTGATGTACAAATGAACTTGCCTTGTATTTAATTTGTATTATTTCCATTCCTCCCCCTCTTTGTTCTTTATTCCTGTTTCCTCTTCCCACTTCCTCCACAGGCATTGTGTCACTCATCTCACTCTCCATCCTTTCCTATGACCGCTACAGCACCCTTATGGTGTACAACCAGCGGTCAGCGGACTACAGTAAGCCACTGCTGGCGGTGGGGGGGTCGTGGCTGTACTCGGTTCTTTGGACGGTGCCCCCCTTGCTGGGCTGGAGCAGTTATGGGCTGGAGGGGGCGGGGACAAGCTGCTCGGTAACATGGACAGAGAGGACAGCAAGCTCGCACTCCTACATCATCTGTCTTTTCCTGTTCTGCCTCGGTCTGCCTGTCCTCCTCATGGTGTACTGTTATGGCCGCCTGCTGCACGCCGTCAAACAGGTGGGATCATCTCAGCCGATGACAGGAGACCTTTCATTACAATGTTCATGCAGACAATTTTTATTTCTGCATCATAACAAAAAAAATTTTACCCTTTTTCATTTTCATCTGTTTATATGTCTCTCTATTCTCATGCTCATCTTTATTTTTATGTTAATGGAATAATAATTTATCAGTTTTTAACCTCTTTGTAATCTTAGTCATTCACACATACGTTGGATTCACAAAACCAATAACCAGTTTATAATGTGATCATTTTGATCTCCCCTATTTTTACTGAGACCACCATGATGAGGAGCAGGTGTCTACAAAACCTTCGGAACCATAGTCTCAGAACCTTAAGCTTTTACTTCTAAACTTCACCAAATGTTAAAGGTCAGTGTGAGGAAGGATTCATGCTGAGAGAGGAGGACACCCTGTCTTGTAGTTTTATGTCTGTGTGTCAACAAAGGTTCTACAGAGCCTGGAAGCTGGACCAGATCTATATACACATCCATCCATCCGTCCATCCATCCGTCCGTCCATCCATTCATCATCCATCCATCCGTCCATCCATTCATCATCCATCCATCCATCCATCCATCCCTCCATCCATCCATCCATCCATCCATCCGTCCATCCATTCATCATCCATCCATCGATCCCTCCATCCATCCATCCGTCCGTCCATCCATCCATCCATCCGTCTGTCCGTCCATCCATCCATCCATCCGTCCGTCCATCCATCCATTCATCATCCATTCATCCATTCATCATCCATCCATCCATCCATCCATCCATTCATCATCCATTCATCATCCATCCATCCATCCATCCATTCATCATCCTTCCATTCATCCATTCATCATCCATCCATCCATCCATCCATTCATCATCCATTCATCCATTCATCATCCATCCATCCATCCATCCATCCATCCATCCATTCATCATCCATTCATCATCCATCCATCCATCCATCCATTCATCATCCTTCCATTCATCCATTCATCATCCATCCATCCATCCATCCATTCATCATCCATTCATCCATTCATCATCCATCCATCCATCCATCCATCCATCCATCCCTCCATCCATCCATCATAGTCTCATTAAAGGAAGCCCAGACTTACCTCTTCTCTGATCTTCTCCTGGATGACTGAGCTTCTCAGCCCACCTCTAAGGGAGAGACCAGCCACCCTAAGGAGGAATTAAATTTCAGACCTTTGTATTCATGATCTGGTTATTTTGGTCGCTACCCACAGCTGCTATCTTTTGTGAAGGTAGGAACGTAGCTCAGTAAATGGAGCGTTTCAGCTCTTTCTTCTGAATGACAAGCAGATACAAACTATTTACTTATCTTTTTTTCTGTATTTATTTAATTTCTTTTTATGCTTAAATGTTCATTTTGTGTTTTGTCATGTGAAGTCAGTCTGCCGTCACAGAAAACACAAAATAATGTCAGAAAGAAGGAGGACTACTTAACACCAAAAGAACCAAACCTGAACAGCTGTGACAGACCGAGAGAACACACACCCCGTTTGTGTTGGCGGATTGACAAAAGCAGACCGTCACATGATCTCTCTCACATTCCTCACATCCATTCAGAGGAAACAGCATAGACCTTAACCTGGAGGGACCACAAGGAGGGGGATAAGGAGTGTGATGAAGACAGCTGCTGCTGCATTTTGGGTTTAGATTACATGGTGATGAACTCAGCATGAGTTACCATGGTGATGCATCAGGTCTCTGACTGTATCCTCTCCTCGGTGCTGCCTTCAGGCCTGCTTTCCCTGCGTTTTGTCTGTCAGGTGGGTCAGATCCGGCGGTCAGCGGCCCGTCGACGGGAGTTCCACATCTTGTTCATGGTCGTCACCACAGTGGTGTGTTACCTGATCTGCTGGATGCCATACGGCGTTGTTGCCATGATGGCAACCTTCGGCCAGCCCGGACTCATCAGCCCGGTTGCCAGTGTTGTCCCATCGATTCTCGCCAAGAGCAGCACCGTTTTCAATCCCATCATCTACATCTTCATGAACAAACAGGTGGGTGGCACACACTCACGATCTTGTGTGTGTGTGGTTCTCTCTGACACAGCTTCAACTAAATTTAAACAAATAAAATAAATAATGACTCAGTTACAGAAAAATTTGTTTCAGTTTAATAAAAACAGAGAAAAACTACAAGTTCAATATTTTTATAGTAAAATTTTTACATTTTATTTAAATACATGGATCATTTCTCTGAAAAGCAAACTGAGCTCAGGTGAATCACTGACATGGTCCAACACACGTGGAGTGTTCATGGTCCTGAGTGACATCAGGAAATAACAGCTTTCAGTCTGCAGGAGGCCTTCTCAAGGAGGTGTTTACAAAGGAGGTAGTCATGGAAGAGGTGTTCACGGAGGAGGTGCTTACGGAGGAGGTGTTTTCAGAGGAGGTGTTCGTGAAGGAGGTGCTCACGGAGGAGCTCACGGAGGAGGCGTTCAAGGAGGAGGTGTTCACGGAGGAGGTGTTTACAGAGGAGGTGTTCATGGGCCTGTCTGAAGACTGTTCTCAGGTTTAGAAAACAAATGTCCATGAATGACAAAACACTATGGGATGATTGTCTCTGAGGGGGAAATATGAAACAAGATCTTTAAGAAACATGAACCAGGAAACACGTGTGCAATAAATAAACATCTGCTCTGAGCAGCAAACCATCCAACCACTCCCTGCTGTGGATGATGAAGATGATACGGTTCATTCTGGCTGCTTACAGTGTGTTCAGATTACCGTTTCCCCTGCAGGATAAAAGCTGATCGGGTCAGAGTTTGCAGCAAATCATCATCAGTTTTGAGTTGACTTCATCCCAGATAACCAGGGGCCTATTTCAGAAAGTGGGTTTAGACTAAACTTAGAGTTAGTTTCTCAGAGGGAGATCAGTTGAACTCTGACTCGGTTACCATGGCAACATACTCCGTGAGACTAAGCTGAGATTTTCTGTTTGAGCGCTTTCATTTCACCTTGCAGTCCATCATTTATCTGTATAATATTCTCAGCCCTCGTTTAACACAGCGTGTTTAACACCATCTGCATTAAACTAACACAAGAACACTGCAAAGCCTCCCATTTTTATAAATTAATAAAACTTTCAATTTGTGATGAATCCACAAGTATTAAACTGCTGTGGCAGAAGGACCTGGGAATAAACATAAGACAAAAAAGTGGCTGCAGATGGTGGAACGTTTGTTAGAGAGGCAAAAGAGACGGTTACACGATACAAAATCATATACAGATACTATCATACCCCTGTGAGATTACATAGAATTAAACTAATGAAAGGCAACGTGCTGGAAATGTAAGGGGCCGTCTCTATGGTGCCCAATTCCAGTAAAACTGCAAAAGTATTTCAGCAATCCATCCTTTCATCCCCACAAACCATTCTTATACCTTTCATGAAACCAATTGTGTCTGAAACCAGGTACCAAGGTGGATCAGTTTGAGACCTCTACAGCCAGGACAGCATAACCACACTGGAGGATATGACGTCGATGTGACAGCAGGAGCAAGCAGATATGTCATTATCTGCGCACACACTACGTCTTCTTCTAGCTCTGGAGTGTTACTCTTTAATCATCATAGCACCCCCCACAGCCTTGTAGTATGTACCACCGTGGTTTCATTGGGATGGTGAAGCCTTTCTCCAAGTTTTCACAACAATTTTCACACATGAACCGGCTTCGGCTCTGTGTGGACATAGCCTACATCAGAAGTAGGAATTTTTCTGCATTGTATGGACTAAAGTAGTGAATTTCTTGAATAACTGGTCAGACACATCAGTGCCTCTGACTCCTGCAGTGTGTTTGGGCAGAACCCAAATACTGAATGTATATAAAAAAAACTTTGTGTTATTATTGTTGGTCTAGTTACAGCCTCCATGATTTTGTTAAAACACTGGAAATCAGTTCTGCCCTCAAGCTTGAAAGAATGGACAGATGCCATGGTGGAGATTGCATCTTTTGAATCTCTGTTGCACGGACTCAAGGACTGTAGGGGGGACGGGGAAGATGAGGAGAGCCCCCAGGACCTCCTGTGGACCTGCATTGGACAGTCTTTCACATTGTAATTGAGATCTTGTATGGATTAACTATTGTGGGCTGGATCTTCACTCACCCTTATCTGCTCATGTGTCTTATTATTCTATAAATGCTTCTGATGCATATGTCAATTGTTACAGGTAGCTCTATACCAGTTGATCCATCCATCCATTTTCTTCTGCTTGGGGTCGGATCACAGGGGCAGATGCCTAAGCAGGGAAACCCAGACTTCGCTCTCCTCAGCCACAATCACCAGTTTCGTCCTGGGGGATTCTGAGGCAGAACACCCCGGAACACCTTACCAGGGAGGCATCCTTACCAGATGCCTGTGCCACCTCATCTGGCTCCTCTCGATACGGCGGAGCAGCGACTCTACTCTGAATCCCTCTTGAATCACCGAGCTTCTCACCCTATCTCTAAGGGAGAGCCCGGCCACCCTGCCGAGAAAACTCATTTCAGCCGCTTGTATTCACAATCTGGTTCTTTTGGTCACTACCCACAGTTCGTGACCATAGGTGAGGGTAGGAATGTAGACCGACCGGTAAATCGAGAGCTTTGCCTTTTGGCTCAGCTCCCTCTTCACCACGACAGACCGATGCAGATTCCGCATCACTGCAGACGCCGCACCGATCCTCCTGTCGATCTCCCGCTCCATCTTTCCCTCACTCGTGATCAAGACCCCAAGATATGTGAACTCCTCCACATGGGGCAGCTCCTCATTCCTAACCCGGAGAAAACACTCCACCCTTTTCTGACTGAGGAACATGGTCTCGGATTTGGAGGTGCTGATTCTCATCCCAGCCGCTTCACACTCGGCCGCAATTCACTCCAGAGAGAGCTGAAGATCACGGCTTATTGAAGCCAACAGAACCACATCATCTGTGAAAAGCAGAGACCCAATCCGGCCACCAAACCGGATCTCCTCAACACCTCGGCTACACCTGCCAGCAATGTGGACCAAGCTCTGGCACCAGTCGTACAGGGACTGGATAGCTCATCCAAGGGGGTCCGGCACTCCATAATCCCACAGCACCCCCCACAGGAGTCCCCGTGGGACACACTTGAACACAACAAGCACATGTATGCCCACAGCACAGCTCAGTTTGGATTGGCCCGCATGGACAGGCAGCCAATCACATGTGAGGATATAGGATCATACCATTATGTACACCGGATAAGCCATCCACGATAAGGCATCTAATTTTTCTGAATGCTAACCTGCACTAAGGACATTAATGCTGCTTTGAGTTTGGTTCTCGTTCTGTTTTGTGGATTTGTTTGCTGTTTTTTGTTCATTTGTGCAATATAAGTTTTTTGTTGAAATAGTAAAAAAAAGTAAGTGGATTTGTATCAGTATCAGACTCAATGTCCCCCGCCTCACCCAGGACATGGTTGAAGCTCTGCCGGAGATTGGAGTTGAAACTCTTTCTGACAGGGGACTCCGCCAGACGTTCCCAGCAGACCCTCACAACACGCTTGGGTCTGCCAGGCCTGACCGGCATCCTTCCACACCATCTGAGCCAACTCACCGCCAGATGGTGATCAGCTGACAGCTCCACCCCTCTCTTCACCCGAGTGTCCAAGACATGTGGCCGCAAGTCTGGTGATACGACTACAAAGTCGATCATAGAATGGCATCCATTTAGTGCCTGTAGTGTTGATCTTTACACACTGGATTTTTGGTAGAGTTTAGGGCAGCTTCCAGGTACTTTCAGTGCACTGATTTTTTGCTGAAATTTTAGTGTGAACGCACTTAAACATATAGTGTTTGAAATAGGGAAAGTGTGCTGATTGAGACACACCATTAGAGATTATACTAACTTCAGATAGTTTATTATGCAAGTTTAATGTTTGGCTGACACTGAACCAGCAGTGGGCACATGCACACATCACTGTACATGGTAAATGGACTGTCCTGCACTTTTCTATGTGTCATGTGTTGACTACTAAGAATCCAAGGTAAAATGTGACCATATGCAGAAAGACGTTTGAAGACGTGTACAAATATTTTGGTCTTGCTTTATTCTTTCTCCTGCCAGTTATGATGGCAGAGAGGTTAGTTGGTGTTTTAGACAAACCTCCCAATGGTCCTTAATCATACTAATCTGTTTGGATTATATTTTTATTAGTGCTGGGCACGTTAACGCATTAATCGCGCGTTAACGCAACGCTTAATTAACGCAACGCTTAATTAACGCCGTTAATTTTTTTTTTTTTTTTTTGTTGGCCGCTGGCTTTGATGACAGAAACATGGCGTCCATGTCTCCCATCCCTGCTGCAGCGGTGCGTCTGCGGGAGAGAGCAGGTTCATTAAAATAAAGAGATGTTTTCTGTCTGGAACAGGAAGAAGAAAAAAAAAGAACCGACGTTTCTCTTTGTCAAAATACTTGCAGATGGACAGAACATCGTAATTTTTGGACGGAAAACGTTTTTATTATTATTTTCTTTAATAAATGCGGTTTTAATTTATGCAAGACAGCAAAGGTAAGACATGCTTTCTGACTATTAAAAGCATGCAGCATAAATCGGGTCTTCTTCTTCCTCTGGTTCGGTGAATCTTGGTCGTAGCGAGATGAAACTTCCAGCTGTGGAATCTGTGAGATGTGAGCTTTCAGTAGAGGAGCCGTTTGTTCGTGTTCATGCCGTGGGGTGGACACGGGGAGACATCATTTGTGTTTACATATTTTTTGGACTTTGTGTAGCTGCTCTTTAAATAATTTGTTGTCTTAACTGTGTTTGGTGGTGATAGAAATGGTTTTACTGAGCTGGTAGCTGAGATTCTGGACTTTCTGTGGATACCACACATGTTTATAGTTACATCTACAGACCTGACGTTATACTCGGAAACGAGATGTTAACCCCTTAACTCCTGGTAGCGGAGGCTGCAAATTAAAGTTTAGAGAAATTATATCAAGAAATCTGGATAATGAAGCAGTGAAGGTGCATGGATGGAAGTTATTGTGCATATTGTGAATATTTCTCTCTCCTCACCATCTAGAAGCTGTGAGATTCTCATCCTGCTTTCTGTCTGTTCACCTGATGCTGATATTCATCACATATTGTTCCTTCTGTGTTTAGAAGGAAGCAGCTTCACAGCTTTAAATTCATCCTGCTGACTTTTTACCTTTTAGTTAGTAAATCCTGAACATTTCATCCTTCTTTCTCATAAATATGTGATTTTATAAATATATATGAAGAAATATTTTATCTGAAAATTGCTGCTAAACCTGTTTATGTGTTTAGTGCAGGGGTCTGCAGCCTTTCCAATCCAAAGAGACATTTTCCCTCAGCCAGCTAAATAAAACTACTTTAGAGACGCAAATGTTAAGAGACTTTTCAAAAAGGAAAGTTAATATATATTTTTAATGAAGAGCCACCATAGGATGTTTGTTATTTTTGAAGAACCACATTTTTATTTCCATTTTTTAGGTTTTAAAATAAAGAAAAACATAAAACCTTTATAAAAAAGAGGATAGACAGACTTTCTGCTAAGGAATGTAGATATTTGTGGAAAATGATGTAAAAGAAAGGGAAAAGAAAAAGTCCATGGTTTCCAACCTAATCACAAGAAAGATAGATTTAAAAAAAAAATTTTTAGCCACGTATTTAGAGGCATTGTGGAAGGTCCAGAGAGACACTTGCAGCTCCAGAGTTGCAGGTTGGAGACCCCTGATGTCTTGTTTGTAAACCAAAACTTACTGCATTTTCCTTTTATAGCTATAGGCCTTTTTTTTAAAGGAAAGAGACATTTTGCGCGTAACGATGCAATTAATCGCGATTAAAAATTTTAATCGTTGCCCAGCACTAATTTTTATACTTTCATATTTAGTTGCAAGGAACATCTTACCCTGCTGGGTTACACCTGTAAAAGGTAAAGTGCAGTGAGATGCAAACACAGAAATCAGCAGAGAATAAAGGGACACAGAAAAAGAGTGCAACATGAAAAGGATTTAGTTTCTTAAATTCACCATAATCATTTACTCGCTCAGAAATCTTTGGCCACACTTGCTCCTGTTCTTCTGCAGCTGTTACTGTGTTGCCTTTTCTAGTCAGGATTTGTTCATACTCACTTCATGCTTTCATTAACAGTTCTTGTTCCACTGATGTGAAACTGTACGTGCAAGCTTTTTGCTTAGTTGCCATGTGTCATGAACTATCTAGCCACTTGTATCTGTGTTCGATTGGTGAAGTCTTTTATCTGCTCCTGAGTGTGCTCTACTCAGTTTCTTGAACTCAGAGTTGGACAGTTCAGAGTTAATTAACACAGAGTTCAGAATTTGTTAATCCCCCTTTCTTAAAAATGCCCCTGAAACCCAACAGACGAAGAAACCTCCAACCGGTCTGATGAGGAGAATTACTCATTTTATTGTTGTTTTTGTTGTTCAGAGTCAGAGGAGGAAAAAACAGCAACAGGGAAATGTACACATTTATCCATGAGGAGACTTTTTCTAAAAAAAAACATAAAATAAAAAAAATTCATTATCGACATCAGTGATATGGGATCAATGACAGGATGAGGAATGGGAACAGGATCAGGAATGGGATCAGGATGAGTGATGAGATGAGGAATTGAATCAAGATTTGGAAAGGGATTGAGATCAGTGACGGGATTAGGAATGGGATCAGGATTAGGAATGACATCGGGATCATTGACGGAATGAGGAATGTGATCAGGAACTGGAATGGGATCGGGATCAGTGACGGGATGAGGAATGGGATCAGAAATGGGATCTGGATAAGTGATGGGATGAGGAATGGGATCAGGATTAAGAATGGGATCGGGATCAGTGACGGGATGAGGAGTGGGATCAGGATTAGGAATGGGATCGGGATCAGTGACGGGATGAGGAGTGGGATCAGGATTAGGAATGGAATTGGGATCAGTGACGGGATGAGGAATGTGATCAGGATCAGAAATGGGATCTGGATGAGTGACGGGATCAGGAATGGGATCATTATTAGGAATGGGATTGGGATCAGTGACGGGATGAGAAATGGGATCAGAAATGGGATCTGGATGAGTGACGGGTTGAGGAATGGGATCAGGTTTAGGAATGGGATTGGGATAAGTGACGGGAAGAGGAATGGGATCAGGATCAGTGACGGGATGAGGAATGGGATCAGGATCAGGAATGGGATTGGGATTGGGATCAGTGACGGGATGAAGAATGGGATCAGGATCAGGCTCCACTGAAGCAACATCGGCTCTCCAGATGACCTTTTATTAAATCAGGATCACGTCTCTGCCTTCGCACACATCAGCAGCACAATGACTGAGAACAAATTCATTTATTTGATAAATATATGGTCACGTTAAAGTTCACCAGCTAGTTAGTGACCCTTGATCACAGATCCAAGGATAATGGTGATAATGTCAGCGTGATTGGATCATGTGACATCTTCACAACTCTGTAACAAAACTAGGTCACCTGGAGATGCTGTTGGCTCACTGAAACAGGTGTTTATCCTTCTCAGTTTAGCATCACAGACAGTTGCCTGGGATGTGTTGCATTTCCCGGGTTACTAGGTGTGAAGACGTTGTGTAGTTATTCCATCGTGGTTTGTGTGTATGGACCTGTGACTGCATGGCGACATTTGATTGGTGAAACAGTCATGTGATGATTGTTATTGCATCTGATTAGTGAAACTGGTGGGGTCTCATATCTAATTAAATAAATTATGGGGAAAAAAAGAAAAAAGGAAGGAGGTGAGTTTTGTCCAATGTAGCAGAGTGAGGAGAGCGTGTCTTCTTCACAAGTACAAGTTAAAGTATGGTGCAGTAAAACTCTTACTCTTACTCTTAGAAGTACTTTGTTTTCCCCAAATAAATGTCACTACCCATACTAAGTAACAGGTTAAGAAATGGGATTATCAAAAAGGGGGTCAGGTTTAGAAATATGATCAGGATCATTAACAGGTTCAGAAACTGGATCAGCATCAGGTTCCGCAGGTGACTGTGCTGAAGCCCCTAAGTGAGACCTTCCCTCGGGTCTTGAGCTGGTCTTGGTCCCCCCAGTTGATCCGTTGGACAAGCAGCTTCTCATAGAGCAGTGGGTGGTACGCGCCCAATGTGCACGCTACGTCATGGTAACGCTCATGGTAGTGGCATCGGTCGGTGTGGCGCAATGACGGCAGGAACTCGTACACGCTGACCTCATGGCACAGTGACATCATCACCACGATTCCTGTGATGTCACCAAAGAGTTTAAAAATGAAGACGGACTTAATAACAAAATGGAATAGAAATACATTAAATATTTCACAAATCTAAATACAAAAGTACAAAAACAATTCAAATAATGAAGCAAAATGTAAAAACCCTAAGTATATGATATTCAAAAAATGTACATAAACAATAAAATGTTTAAATAATCATTTACTTTAAAATTATTTAAATATAAATTAAAATGAAAAATAAAACCCTGTTCATGAGAAGTAAATAAAAATAAAAAGAAACATTTTCATGAGATTTAACTAAAAACATGTCCAACATGTTCAAAAAGGTAAATAAAAATAAATAAAATAAAATATAAAAACACTCTGAGAATTCAACAAAAGATAAACACATTCTAGAGAAGTAAAAAAAACATTATTTACAAGAGGAAAACCTTCATGAGAAGTAAATAAACAAAGCGTTTTGATGAGAAGTAGATAAAAATAAAACTCATATGTTCATGAGAAGTAAATGAAAAAATAAACAAACTACCCTGAATTTAACAGAAAGCAACGTGTTTTGAATATTTGCAGAACTTTTTGTTCCAGCATTAAACAGCTGATGAAAACATGTCTTCTTCATTGGTTTCAGTTCTACCGCTGCTTCCTGATCCTCCTCCGCTGTCGGCACCAGCTGACCGAGCTTGGACCCTCCTCCATGCCTTCGAAGACCACTGCTGTGCAGCTGAACCGCCGCATGATGGACCCCAGCCCTGTCCAACCAGCACTCACCAAACCCTGCACAGACGACCTGGAGGGAACCAGCGCCGCCATGTCTGACAAAACGGGCCCTGTTGAGCCCCAGGAAGATCGCCATGGTGACGGAGCCTGTGGTGTGGTTTGTGACTGATGACATCACAAGGTCATGTGTTCTGTTGGTACGGTCAAACACAAGGGACAAAATTCAGACCAGAGAGACACAAGTTGACGCTGGACAGGAGGAATACATCCTGGGCTGGTTTTGCAGGATGACAGGGTTCTGGTCCATGCTTCATAGAGCATAAAGCATAAAATATCATCAAGGGATTGTTCTGGAATTAAAGATAAAAACACTCAAGAAAAACAGTCCAAGGTCCTTTGAGATTTGCTTGCAGGAAAACGCAGCAGACCATGTTGTTGTCATTGTATTTCCTGTTTGTACCGTCAGGTTTTAGCTGCTGTGTGTGTGTGTCGGATCCAGTGTGTAGGTTCTGAAATTCCCTGTTCAATGTGCCAGGGTCCAACATGTCCGGTCTAATGTGTCTGGTCTGATATGCCTGGTCCAATGTGCCCAGGTCCAATGTGTCTGGTTGGATGATTTCTGGTCTGCTGGGTCTGGTTCTCTTTGTAATAATTGATTGGCCAAAGAATGTCTTGACTTTAAAGGTCCTGTCCCATCAAAGAAGAATCCTTTATCTTCAGAGGCCACAGAGCTGTATCCCAATACTGGACCCAAAGTCCAGAATGTTCTGACTGGTCTCAACTGTGTTCTTCAGATTCCTGAACAGGATCAGAATCTCTGCTGTATGCAGACGCCATGTTCTGGAGTGGTTCGCTGTAAGGTGGTGTAAGGCCACAGGTCTGTTGGAAAAATGTGGATGATTTCTTCCTCTAGACAGTTTTCCTAAGTTGTTCCTGCTGGTGGTTCCTCCAGGCAGTTCTTCTAGGTGGTTCTTTCCAGGTGCGTATCCGTCTGTGTATCCATCCATCTGCACATCCTTCCATCTACATATCTGTCCATCTGCGTATCCGTCCGTCTGCGAATCCGTCCGTCTGCGTATCTGTCCGTCTGCGAATCCGTCCGTCTGCGTATCTGTCCGTCTGCGTATCCATCCGTCTGCGAATCCGTCCGTCTGCGTATCCGTCCGTCTGCGTATCCATCCGTCTGCGAATCCGTCCGTCTGCGAATCCGTCCGTCTGCGTATCCATCCGTCTGCGAATCTGTCCGTTTGCATATCCGTCCGTCTGCGTATCCATCCGTCTGCGAATCCGTCCGTCTGCGAATCCGTCCGTCTGCGTATCCATCCGTCTGCGAATCCGTCCGTCTGCATATCCGTCCGTCTGCATATC
Source organism: Melanotaenia boesemani (assembly GCF_017639745.1). Classification (NCBI taxonomy): domain Eukaryota; kingdom Metazoa; phylum Chordata; class Actinopteri; order Atheriniformes; family Melanotaeniidae; genus Melanotaenia; species Melanotaenia boesemani. Next base: position 6,102,048 of record NC_055705.1, on the reverse strand, counting down.
TGTCCATTTGCGTATCCGTCCGTCTGCGTTGAGCATAAATGGCCTAGAGAGGCTCCATGTTATGTTAAAGCCTTAGTAAGACCAAGTTAGAGTAAAGTCAACCAGTCACTTGTATACAATAGGGCCACAGTATGATGCCACCATGGTACTAGAGCACTACCAGGCAGTCAATGCTAGGGTCCTGATAACCACTCAGAAAAGTGAAGGAAGAGTGTTCATGTTCATGCCCAAAACAAGAGGGCCATCTTGTCCTGAAATGTCAGGACTTAGCTGTCGAGCTGGAGAGGCCACAACATCCTCTTGCCTCTTATAGTATGCTGCAAACAACCTGTACTCTCACTCAAGGTCCTCAGCTGGAGGTACAGGTGGCCCAAAATCTGCAGCATGTTGGAGGATTAGTTCTGGAAAAACACAAACAAGAAAGAACAAAATAGCTCATTACAGTTATTCTTGGTGATGCAAGTGGATACAGTGAAAAGGTATTGGAGCAGCTAAAACAAATTAGAAAACAAAAAAGTTATACTAAACTGAAGATTTACCTTTCACTTGTTGTGCCACGTCCACTTTGACCTCATGACTGACCAGAACATGGTGCTCCACCCACATCAAGGAAGAAGCTGGATCCACGACAGCTGCTTGAGGTAGACTAGATCTGAAAAAGGGGTAGTGACACCTTCTTGTGCCCTGGCCATTTTCAGATTGATAAAGATTCCAAGACATTGTCTGGTCAGAGATGCCTAGAGACCTCTAACCAGGCTGTTCAGGAAGCACACTTGAGGCTTCAGCCTTTTAAGATGGTGATTCAGAGACGACACAGAGGGAACAACAGGACTGACTGTAATCATCCCTCCAGAACATGACGAGCTTCAGGTTCAGTTCCACCTTGTGTTGACATCAGCAGGGATACGTTGTTTTCAAATTCAGCATGGTAGGAAGAGCAAGGTAAGGAGATTACTTTTGTTTCTTTTAAACCATCACCCACCAGCAGCTGGAGAGTGTGTGTAAAACACTGCAAATGCTCTTTTCTTGGCTTCGCAGCATCTACAGTTTGCTGATCTTCCAGGTCCTGCCACAGCTCTGGGTCATCAAGGGGTTGAAACTTTGACAAGGTCACAACCAAGAGATCAGACTTTGACTGTATCAGCTCCGCATCTTTCTATAAACAGTGTATTTTCCAGTCTGACGAACTGTCCACAGTGACTGAAACATGGTCTTTAATGCTCAACTAAGTTTTTAATTCTGAACACCTGTCATCAGCACACTGGGCTGTACTTACTGCCAACTACAGTCAGAAAGTGCTAAAAACTCGTTTTCATGATAGACAGGCAAGTTACAAAATGTCTCATGTTGTAACTAAGATCATGATGGTATTTTACCGTAACACCTGACGTTTTCTTACTAATTTAATTTGCATAATTATGCAAATCATGCTGAAAAGAGCTCATATTTTACAAATGAATAGTCATAAGATTAATTTTCATCAGGATCTCTAGCCTTGCTGACATTGGCTTTGAGGTGGGTTATACTCTATGTACACACACACCGAGCCAAACAACCACCAGCACTCCACCTGCAGCAATTTAAATCACATATCAGCCTAACATGCACGTCTGTAATTTCAACTCGGCAGTCCGAGGGCAACTTTAGGAGGAGCAGATGATGTTGACATGGGGTTATCTTATGTTCCTGCTGCAGCTTTTGCAGACTGTCTGTTAAATATTTCTGTTTACTGCATGCACTGACTGAAACTACAGAGAAAAACGTGTGCTCTGTGGTGGGCTCATGTACACCAAAGCTCATTGTTAAACTATCATTAGCTTGCCAACCTTTATAACGTGACTGACTTACCGTTCAGTCACACTATAAATGCTGAATCAAGTTGGACGTCGTTGAGTCCTCGTCTAATTTTTGACCAGCATGTTTTACACCACACCACCGTGGGCTGCACGTATGGTATGAACAGGTCAAAGTTGGTCTTCAGGAACCACTGCAAGAAACAAAAATGGTGGTGTGGCGGTTAGCACGGCAGCCTCACAGCAAGAAGGTCGCTGGTTCGAGCTTCGGCTGGGGGAGGCTCGAACCTGGGGATGATGGCCTTCTGTGTGGAGTTTGCATGTTCTCTGTGTGTGCGTATGTTCTCTCCGGCTTCCTATTACCATCCAAAAGACATGAATGTTGGGTTAATTGGTCACTCTAAATTCTCCCTGTGAGTGTAAATGGTTATTTGTCTCTGTGTGTTGGCCCTGCGATGGACTGGTGACCTGTCCAGGTGTACCATCCTCTCACCTGTTAAATGCTGGGATAGTGACCCATAATGGATAAAGCAGTACAGAGAATGAATGAATGAATGTATGTCTTATACACTGCAATGCGTTTTTATTGACACCCTCACGATTCTTGTACAAAACCTTGGGAATATATGTTTTCACCACTGGCACTCTGTTCTTCGTGGAGTTTACTGTTGTCTCTGTCTCCTCCTACGTGATTAGATGAAAGGATTCTGTGTATTGAGGGTTATTAGGTGAAGACGCTCAAACCAAACAGCACCAAAACATAGTTTAGTACGGTATCAAGTACTATCCAGTACATCCAAGTGAAGAGGCTAAAGTCAACGTCTAACAAGTCTAACTTGAGTCCAAGTCATCTGACTTCCACACCCTTTCTATGTGCACACACACACACAGTTTTGTGCTGGTGTTTGAACACACTGTGTTGTAGTGAAACATGTGAACATGTGTGTGCTGAGGAATAAAGTTCTGTGTTCTGATCCAACTCAGAATCTTTTGTCTTTTAATTTTAAAACTGTCAAAGTAAACATTTGGTCTCTAACTGGGTTCTGATCTCTGCTGTATTCTGTGCTTTCAAAGTACCTATGAAGCCAGATGAGGGTGGATTGGGTTGGATCTGGTCCTCGGTGTTGTTTTGGATCAGGTCCCACAGATTCCAGATGGTTTGTGGGTGGAGTATGTAGAATGGCTGTTCGGGTTGAAGGCGCCGCCGCTCCATGTATGGAATGAACAGGTCAAAGTCAGGCTTCAGGAACCACTGCAAGAAAGAAAAATGCAAACAGACAGAGGAGCTTCACGTCTGAGTCGACAGAGCATTGATGGGCTCTATTCTGGGGCCAGAGGAGCTCCTTGTGGCTCTATTCTGGGGCCAGAGGACCTCCTCAGGACTTAGTTCTGGGACCACTGGAGCTCCTTGGCGCACATTTTGCCACTTTATGTTGCTTTGTAAAGATGTCATATACGATATAGAGTCAGAGGATACAGAGTTTGGCAGGCTTAGAAATCCATTATGCCAGAATCTGTACACCTATGTAACTTTTATAAATGAAGACAAAACTTACTGCAGTAATTGAGTATGATCTAAGTTTTCTATAAATAAAAGAACCTGATGGTAGGACAACATGTAAATTATAAAGTTGGGATCCAAATTTCTACAGGCTGAGCAATGCAGCCTGCCAGAACCTGTAGCCTTTATATAACTTTAATAAATAAAGACAAAACATCCTCATATTCACTGTGGTGGTTAGTTTTGATCTAAGGTATCTATAAATTAAAGCAACTTGTGCTGCAATATAATATAAGCTATATCAACAGGGGTACTAGTAGGCTGAGAAATGTTGCCTGCCAGAATGTATATCCTTATTTAACTTTTGTAACTAAAGACCAAACTTCTTCATATTTATACTAATAGTCTGAGTTATCTTTTAATAAAAACATATTATATTCAGGATATTATATAAATCAATGCAAATTTTATTTATGAAGCACTTTTAATACAAAAAGTAGCACAAAGTGCTTTACATAAAAACTATTTTGGTATATTAAAAACACGTCTTCCCACACCAATGTTTACACCTAACAATTTTAAAAACACACACCTGATCATAATCTCTCGTTCACACACACACACACTCATATACACACACAACATACAAAACTAAATCTGAGAGGCCTACCAGACTTCTCAGTCAGGGTAGTAAAATCTGGTGATCTACTGATCAAAGGCAGCAACGCCAGGACAGAAAGTTTCTGAGAGTCCAAGTTACACCTGAGGTCCTTAACAAAGGGCAGTCTCGATAATGTAGTTTGTCCTAAAGCCAGATTGACATGGAACGAGTTGTGTTCCCTCGCTGGCTGCTCTCTGGCGGCTCCCTCCTCAGTTTTAAATACACTTAGTCACCAATACACAAAAAACACAAACACTAACATCTCTCATGGGGGTCGAGCTGCACTGTAAACGAGGCCACCCCCATATGACATGCATGCTCTTCAAACCCCACATGTATCTACATGTATGGGTGTGTGCTAGAGTTGGGGGGAGAAGGGGTATGGGGATGTAGGATTGGAGGGAAGGAAACCCATAAGTTAGTTGTAGGAAACTTCCCCCAGACAGGTAGCCAACCAACCGGTGGCAGGAGGCCCTGGGAAACCTCACAGGGCAGGACAAGCTGCGACAGGTGTTTCCGTGGCCTGGACCCAGTGACTGCTGCCAAAGAGCCACCACCCTCCTTGAAAAACACCCACCCACCACACACCGGGAGTGAGCCCAAACCCCAGGGCCACCACCGAGATCGACCCAGGCCGCCCCTGAAAGGTACCTGGCTTTGTTCCAGGTGGGTGTACGCTTACCTGGGAAGAGTAAGGATTCCCTCCAGGCTGTCAGAGAAGAACTGATATTGATGCTTTTGAAATAGTTGTGATGTTTGATATTTTGTCTAATAAATGACAAGTGTTGGCAAATGCTTTTTCTGCATCTAATGAAATAATTGTTGTTTCCTCGATGGTAGAGTAGTCTGTGATATTAATATGTCAGTGTGTGTTAATGGAAGCTTGTTCACCCCTCATGAAACCCGTTTGCTTAGGATGTTGAATGGAGGGGTTATCTGTTCTAATAGTGCTGATTATTGTGAGATCTACAGTCATGAGTGATATTGGGTGATAGCTGGATGGCAGTGGGGGTGTTTGCCCGGCTTTAACAGGAGGCTGATGTTGGCAGACTTCACATTTGGTGGTAATTTATTATTTTGCTTCATTGTTTTATATTATCGGTGCCAGTGTATTCCACAATTCTTTATAGAAGTCTGCTGGAAAACCATCTGGGCCTGGAGCATTATTACGAGGCATGTCCTGGAGGCTTCATGGAGTTTCCCACTGAGAGGTAAATCCAAAGCCAAAACCTGCTCATGATGAGGCTGATGTTACTGAGAAACTGATCCATATTGTTGTCTGGTGGGTTTAATATTCCCTGATGAGTCCTTAATAAAGGCTAAATAGTTTTTTCTTAATTTATTTTTAATTGATTAGCTAAATATTTTCCAGACTTGTTAGCATGTTAGCAAGTGCAAGTTCTTTGCACTAGCAACTGTGTTTTCTTAAAAGTTATTTTATTTAATTCCAGTTTAGCCCTTCTTATTCGATTTAATATATACTCATCTGGGGAGGCATCATAGGCATCCTCTAGTGTTTTGATTTCAAGTTATAACAGATTATTTTGCTTTTTCTCACTTTTTCTTATAAGATGAAAAACAGTATTTTGCTTCACATTACTGCTTTTCACTTGCTGATGCTCCTGGAAGGTCATTATTTTATAAATATGTGCCTCGTTCTTTTTGAAAGAAACTAATAGAGTCAGTTTCTTTAAGTAATGATGTGTTAAATGTCCAGTTTCTGCCTGGTGGTGTGACTTTACATTGACCCAAGTAAAACAAACTGGTGTGTGATCTAATCTGGTCTAATCTGGAATAAGAGTGGTGAATTCTCTGAGAGTAGGATTGTAAGAATGCCATGCATCACAAAGACCAAAATCCTTTAGCTGTACTGTCTATTACAGGTGGGATATGTTAGAAAGTCATTACAGGTGCTGTGGATGTTTACATGAATGACATAAAAGAAACTAAAAGTTCAACAAGTTGAGGTGAAGTGACAGAAAAAAAAAGAAAGTAGGGAAATCAGAGAATAAGTGGAACAAAGAAAAACATTTAAACCCAGTAAAAACCTGATCACCGTCCGCTTCCCATTTAACAAAATGGATATTTATTACCAACAGTGATCCTTGCCCAGCAGGATGTCCCCTCCCGAAAAGCCTCACTTAAAATCCTACAGCTAAATTCGTCACAGTCCACCCCAGACCTCATCAGCATCGCCTCTCAGTCCCAAACTTCACACTGACTCCAGTCCGTCCTCCTGTCTCTATTAATTGTTATTAATTGGGGATTCCATCATTGGAAATATTTGTTTTTTTTAATGTGGCAACGCTTTGCTTTCCCGGTGCAACTGTCTAAATTCCCAAACATGCTCCGCCCACTTCCACCATCTGTCCATCCAATTATCATCAACTTTGGCAGCGTGGATCCTTCCTGCTGACAGTCCGAAATCACAAAAACAGAGTTCAATGAACTTTTTCACTACATTAAATCCACCAGTAAATCCATCTTTATCGGTGGTCCACTCTCTCCTCAGTGGAATCTTTTAGCAGGACTCTTCCTCCATACATGGCTAAAATCCGCCTGCATGACTCACTCTCTGAGCTTAACTGATAGTTTTAACTTGTTTTGTGGTCGTAAATCTCTTTTTAACAAGTCTCTACCTCAACAAATTGAGCAGCCATATTTCAGTCAAGTGAAGTGGTGTTGCCTCAATTCTCGAGGCCCATTTTAAACTCAAGCTCATTTCCACTCCCTCTGTTGAATCATTTGAACACATTGCTTTTAAACACCCCCACCCCTTTGTCATTGCTGTTATCTACCAACCCCCCAAGTCAATTTCTCTCTGCGTTCACTCATCTCTCCACCATCTCACCTTCAATACTACTTCTCTGACTTCAACTTCCATGCTGACAACAAAAATTGACCACAAGCCTCTGACTTTTTGGACCTCCTCGACTGCCTTAATCTAACTCAGTATGTGAGTTTCCCCACCCACTCCCATGGCCACACCCTGGATCTGGTCTGCTCCATTGGTCTTACTATCCAGCTTCTCCCCAGCTTCATCCTCCATATCTCCGTCCACCTGGCCATAGTTTTTGGTATCCACCTTCCCACCTATCTTTAAAGAAAATCACACTGTAATCTTTAGAAATAGCTTTTTAAAACGGCTTCTGTTTCAGTCACCCCTGACCTCCACCATCTGAAATCACAAAAGTGACAGCTTGAAAGAGTAAATATGAAAACCGGACTATTGCACAGCCCCTGCAGCCTGATGTAAAGGCTGTGTACTTCTTATCATCCTCGTGCTCTTCTATGTTATAGTACCCTGAGGTGAGGTCCATGGTGGATAAGAAAGCACTCCCACATCCACCAAAGCAGCCAGAGCATCAGGTAGATGTGGGAGTGGGTGAGCATCTTTAACGCTTTGTGCATTAATCCAGCAGAAATCATGTCCCCTAAACTTTTTCAAAAGGCTGTTTTGAATGTTCAGTCACTGGTTCCAGTGTAACAGCCTTTTTTTTACTGTACGCTCCTCCACCCCAGCCATCAAGTTGAACAACTTCGACTCACTCTCATTAACGGGTGTGGGCGAGTCAAACCCCGCTTCAGTTTCAGTTGATGAACCAGGTACCTCATGAAGTTGCTGCCCAGGATGAGCTCATCACTCTGGCCATCAACCACCAATGTTGACACAATCACCTTACAGTCATAAACCTCCATTTCTAGATCAGACATGCCTGATGGTCTTGTCTTTGAGCAACCGCAACCAACTAGGACATCAGTGGCTTCAAAATGGGTTTTTTCATAGCAGATTGCTGTAGCAGTGAGATGACCGTGGCGCTCAGAGTGCAAGCCATTGACCTACTATCAGCCATCGCTCTGACTGGTATTTTGTCACCCAGTGTCACATTTTCATAGAACAGTTCATCATCAGATTTCAGTCTCTGTGTTTTGGAGGACTGGTCTGTGTCCAAAGTCTGTTTCTTCACACACACTCTAGTAAATAGATTCTAGATCATCGTCAACCATCCCTGAAGGACCATTATCAGGCCTAACATTCACCCCCTCCAAATGCTGGCCAGCTAGTTTTCCTCCTTCTGAGTTGCTGGTTTGGCGTCCTTGGGCTCGTTGGCTAGAGCTCTGAGACACTCTGTGCAGGCGATCAGGCGAATAGCAAATAAAACCCAAGTGATGTGCTTTACAATGGTAATGAGCTGTGTCCCCCCTATCCCCGTAAATAGCACAGGGTACATTATATTTGGTTTTTGATGCCTGATCCTGGCGAGCATGCCCCTCAACTCCACTGAGCGTTCCACTTCTCTGTGGCTGCTGTTCTAGCACACGTCTGTCCAACATGACAATAATGCGGTCAAGCCAGTCAGTGGACTCCTCAGAAGCAACTGGCAGCATCATATGCTGCACACAGGCGTTAACTCCTGTTGCTGAGAGGTTATGGGAGTGTGTAGTCCTGTCTGTGATGTCTGCCTATGGTCTCTGCTGTGTTTAACAAGTTTCTCATGCACTTCAGTGACAGACCATTGAGTCAGGGGCGACAGATTATTCTGCCTCCTAAGACAGTCCTCTGCCACTTCCATGGCTCTGTTTAGTATTAGCCAATAGTCAAAGGGATATTAACCTAGCCTGGGCAGAGTAGCATAAAAGTCAGCTAGGGGCATTTTAGAGGAGACTTTGTCACTGAAATGCTGTTTCAGAATCTAAAAAATGGGATCCGGGCATCCAGACAGGGACAAGGATGGCTTGCTACGTAAACCCACCCTCACCACTTCCTGTGCCCTCCCACCAAGCGTGCTCAACACTTCCTCAGCTTGATCTGCTACCAGAATCCCCTAATTCCTCTGGTACATCATCATTATCCTCTCCCACTCCTGAATGGTGTGTGCACCATGCACATCCCCTTTAAAACTAACAGGCTCTTTAGTTTCAGATCTGAATACAACATTCAACAGTGAGGGATCTGACACTGTACTGCCTGCAGACCAGGGCTGGATTAAAAGTGTAGAGATCAGTGCAGATCTGAAGTTACCTGGGTGAGGTTGGCTGAGTACGACGCTGGGTCCCAGAGCAGCAAGGTGACATCTCGGTACAAAGAGCTGCTGATGAAATCGTGTTCAGGACAAGACACAATCTGGGAGGAGGAGGACGAAGAGGAAGAATGAAGAATGAAGAAAAGGAGGAGAAGAACAGGGGGGGAAAGCAGGGGAAGGAGAAAAAAGAACCAAAAAAGAGTAAAAAAAGAAGGAAAACAAGTGTTGTTTATTATTATGGAGCTACAACTTAACTTATTGTTTTTCCTGGGGTCATAGCCAATACCCATTCACAAATTACATCAATAATGTAAAATATCCAAAATCAGTAATTAGAAAGAGAATTTCAGAAATGAGCGGGAAGGAGATGGGGGGGCGTGGCCTGTACCTGGGAGTTAATGAGGCGGATTGTGGTCTTGCTGCCCACATCCTTCTCAAAGCCTCTGGTTGGAGCGGCGTTGAAGCGCAGAACTGCATCATGGGAGTCTGGGTGCAAATGCAGGAGGATGTTGTTGTTTACTCTTTGTTTACAGCAGGCTTTTTACTCAGAAAATAAACAGAGATCCACGATCCCTTCCTGGTCCTGTTTCTGGTCTGAACTCTTCTCAGTCCTGTTTCTGGTCTGACCCCACTCTCATCCTAAATTTGGTCCAACGCCATCCTTGTTCTGTTCCTGGTCGTTCCCTTTCCTGATCCTGGTTCCAGTCTATTCTCTTCCTGATCTTGTTTCTGCCCTGACCCCTTACTGATCCTGTTTCAAGTCTGACCACTTCCTGGTCCTGTTTCTGGCCTGACCCCTTACTGATCCTGTTCCTGGTGTGACCCCATCCCAGTTCTGAGCATGAGCATGGTCTTACTGATTTCACTCCCCAGTGAGGAGTTCAGAATGGCACCCGCTGACATCACCACGGCACAGGTCTGATATGGAGATGTGTGGAGGTCTTTCAGGGCTTGTGACGGTACCAGGTGGTTCCAGCCGAGATTGGAGAACGGTTCTTCTGTCCCATCCACGGTCCGGATTTTGATGCTCCTCTTCATGTCGCAGTACAGATCCATTCGAGACTTGCGGCCCCCTCTTGGCACCCGGTGCACTACCTGGTATTTGTTTGTGTTCAGCTGGACCTTTAGGGCCTTCTGAAGTCGAGGACTCAGCATCCCCACTGGCAGGTTCCCAGCCCAGAGTCTCTGCAAGACCTCCAGAGACTGCCTCCTGTAAAAGTTCTTGGTCCTGGACCGGTAGTCAGCCCTGATCCTCCTCCAGTCTTCCTCAGAGGCTCCAGCATTTCTGTTACTGGTCCTGGTCTGTTCCCGGTCCACAGAGGCCAAGTGGTGGGTTTTAGACCAGATAAGTCTGGACTGTGACTGCAGATCAAAGAAGTGACAGAGCAGAGAAAGAAAGAGAAGGATCCATGTCAGCAGGGCTGCCAGCAGAACGCTGCTCCAGGACTTCATTCTGCAGGGAGGTGGGCGGAGTCAAGGTGAAGGGAGCCTTCTGGTTAGGGGAGGAGTCAAACCCATGTGGCTGGAGTTGCCTGAGATGGGTGCAGTCGGACCTGAGGCGGGGCAGAGGGATAAGGATCAGGATAGGGATTGGGATCATCAATGAACAGGGATCAGGATTGGGATAAAGATGATGATGAGACTGAGGATGGGGTTTAGGATGAGGATTGAGATGAGAAAAGAAATCATAATGAAGATGGAGATTGGGATTAGGATGAGAATGGTCTGGATGAGGATGGGGATCGAGATTTGGAAATGCAATAAAGAATTGGGATGAGAACAGGAATTGGTGTGAGGATCAGTTTTGGTTCAGGAGGATCTGGACGAGGAAAGGGATTGGGATGAAAATAGGGATCAGGATGGGGATGAGGATGAGGAAAGGGATTGGGATGAAGATGGGGATCAGGATGGAGATGAGGATCAGGATGAGGAAAGGGATTGGGATGAAGATGGGGATCCAGGTGGGGATGAGGATGAAGACGAGGAAAGGGTCGTAAAAAGCGGTTGTGGATTACATCGTGACGCCTTACGCTAATTTTAATCGGTGTACTGAATTAAAGATCTACACTCTTCTGGAACTTGTAGAGAGGGTTGGACTTGATGCTCTCAGTTTGATCGATGAGCGGTGTAGGGTGCCAGATCATTCAATTTTGTGTTTAACTTTTCAAACGGGGAATTTTACCAATCCTCAAATGGTATATACTGAACATAATAGCAAAAGACAAAAGAGGAAATTTTCTGTTAATTTTCTATCCTCTGAATTGAGTCAAGGAGCTCTTCAAGAGATCCTTTATGCGCTAGAAAATGGCCCAAATAATCTAAGTAATTAGATTGGATAAATTTGGTTCCACAAAAAACATGCTCAGAGGAAAAGTCATTGAAGGAAGCGACCTTATTGGAACAATGAGTTAAGTGAACTATGGACTCATCTGCGTTACGCAGAAAAAATGTTTCTTAAATGTGAGGAAAAACACAGGAAAAGCTTAAAATCAAATTTCAGCAGTGTCAACTTAAGTTTGAAAGAAGGGTTAAGTACTTTAAGAGACACTTTACAAGAGGACAACCACTTCCGCTAGAACTTTTGGAAAATAGGAACACTCAGCAATTTTGGAAAATTATAAATAACTTAGGTCCTCAAAGAAGTACACTCATTCCCCTTGTGGTTGTCAAGGAAGATGGGGTATCAACTTTTTAAACTGAAGAGATACTCAATCAGTGGAAAAGGGATTTTGGTAATACCTCCTCATTTAATGATTACTTCTTGAATAAGGTTGGTAGGCAAAAATGTGAGTTGGTGAATATTATGAATAATGTTGGGTTTTACTGTGATTATATACTGGATATGGATATCTCTCTAGAGGAGGTGCAGAAGAGTGGTAAATAAAGCCAAATTAAATAAAGTTGTAGGAGCTGATGAAATCCCAAATGAGGCTTTAAAAACGCTCGTCATGTTAAAGATCTTATTTAGTCTTTTTCCAAAGCATTTCCAGGACGGTATTGTTCCTACTGTGTGGAACAAATATCTTATTAAACCTAATCTTAAATCTTCCAAAGTGGATCCACAAGTTTCTTTAAAATAAAGGGGTATTAGTCTTCTTAGTACAGCCTATAAATTATATTCAGGGGTGTTCAACAATAGACTAAATGATTTCTTGGAGTCACGAGGTGTTTTGGTGGACAAACAAAATGGCTTTAGGGAAAACAGAGCATGCATTGATCATATTTATGTCCTCTGTGGTGAGAGCATGGTTAAAGGAGGCAAATGAAACTTTCGTTTGCTTTGTCGATTTTAAAAAAGCTTTTGATAAATAGAGAGCTTCTGGAATATAAACTAATCTCCTCTGGTATTGGTGGTAAATTTTATAGGGCCGTTAAATCAACATAAGGATCCTGTTGCATGCATCCAGTTAAATGATGTTAGAACTGAATGGTTTCCCATCCCATTTGGACTTAAGCAAGGAGATGTTCTTTCTCCAACCTTATTTGCTTTCTACATAAATGATTTAGCCCAAGAAATTAAACAGGCCAAGCTTGGTTTAGACTTAGAGCACTTAAATTTGAGTATTTTGTTATGTGCCGATGATATTTTGCTGGTTGTAGAAAGTGAAATTAATTTACAGAGGATGTTGAATATTATCAGTTCATGGTGTGACATTGACGATCAATGGTGAAAAGTAAGTTTGTTCAGCAAAACTGCCATGCTTTTTTTTTTTTTTTTTGGATCGATACCATTGACGTTTACTTCCTCCTACAAATATCTTAGTTTTCTCTTTACTGAAAATATGAGTTTTGAAATAGGAAGGACAGCCCTGGCGCACTCAGCGGGTAGGGCTCTGGGGGCTGTGATGAATAAAATTAAAAGGTGTCCAGATATTGGAATTATAACTTTTATCAAGCTCTTTGATTCTATGGTTGGTTAGGTTTTGTTTTATACCGCTGGAATATGGGGTTTTAAAGATTCCTCGGAAAGTAATTCTATCCAGAGCTGAGCCCTGAGCTGTTTTCTTGGAGTGCGTAAACTTACAGAAAGGCTGTTATAGAGGGGGACTCTGGATGGGAACCCTGCCTCGTAAAACAAAGATGGTTCGGCTCTGGAACCGATTAATTAGGATGTCAGTTGATAGGATGACTAAAAAGATCTTTAATTGGGACAGAGCCCACAATCATCCATGGTCCAGTGACATTTATGAGATATATTCCTGTGATTTGAGTCATATTTATAGTAATAATCTGCAGTGTAAGATAGATATTGAAAAGCAAAAGCTGTTTTATTTTCACAAGAAACCCAAACTTAGAACGTATGTTCAGATTAAAGAAGAATATTTACAGAATCATACTTAACGCTGCATTTAGCGAGAGGTCAGAGGTCATTGTGTGCACAATTAAGAGCAGGAACGTTGCCCCTAGCGACTGAAGTAGGTAGAGATAAAGGTATACCCGAAGAGATGTGTTTGTGTTTTATGTGATCTGGAAGTTGTTGAAGATTAGCTTCACTTTTTGTTTCATTGTCCTTTGTACGATGAAAATGAGGAAAACTTCTTCTGTTTGGGAAAAGTACAAAAGAAGAAAGCTGACCTGTTTTGGATGTCCGATTCCGACATGTTGAGTTGATTATTCCAGCAGGAGGTTTATATGCTATCTAGGCCTGGAATTCAAGACAGAACACTGTATCCTACATAAGCACTCTATCTTTCTATCTGAAAATCCTGATCCATGTTATTGATGTTTGGCTTTATTTATTTATTTTAGTGTTTAGCCATCTTGGAATTGTTTTGATTTATAATGTATAGTGTCTTGTCAGCCCATCGGGCTGGGCACATTCTGTGCACTGAAATAAACAAACCAAACCAAACAATAAAGAACCTGGATTTCCATCATCATAAAGAAAGATCTATATATTTCAATACTGACAGGATTTAAACTGTAATATATATATATATATATATAAATTGTTTTATTTCTTGTTCATTAGACATTTTCAGATATTAATAAATAATTCACATCTTTTATCATCATTATTATTATTACAGTTTATTATTAGGCATGATCAGAATCAGTAGTTATTGATTTCAGATGAACAAATTTAAATCTAATTTTTTCTTCCAATATTTTTTTCCTACGTTCAGATCATGGGAAACAGGAAACACCTTACCTGATCTTTATCTCCTCGCTCTCATCTAAGATGACGAGTAGAGACAAACGGGAGCCTCTGCTGTTCCTCTTATTGCTCAAACCCCCTCCTCCTGAATGTGGAGCAACTTCATTAACAGTCTGACAGAGTCTAACTAAGCCTCTGGTTACCAGGCAACAACAAAACAATCAGACTTAGAAGCAAGACTCAGGAAAAATATTTTATTTTTTCCTCCACGGTTTCCTATGTTCCTTCTTTTCCCTGCTCACCTCTTTTCAAACTTTGGTCAGTTCTGAGTAAATCCTCTGAAAGTATCGTCCGGGTATTCCGCTGCAGATCCTCCACGTTGGTACAGTCCTCCTCTGGTCCCCCTCTGGTCTGATAGAACTGAATCCATGGGAGACTCAGCCCAGAGCTCATCACCAGCTTTAACCCTTTATTAGAATCTGGAGTGTCGGCCGTTATAACCGCACGTCACATTTCTGACACTGTTTGACATGTTAATGTTTTATAACATCAAGAATAAGTTCATGTTTGTTGATCTGAATGAAAATCCATTGACTGGAGGCCTGAATGAAACTTGAAAAAGGAAATATGTTACAGCTCCTCCATCCATTTAAATGTGATTTATTTCTCAGTTTTTAATAATTCATCAGATGTCCTTGATGTTGGAATAAAACAGGGAAAGATCTGGAATGATACTGGGAATGTCGGTGTATAAGTTGTACCAAATAAAGTTTTTGTTTCTACAAAACTAATTTTAATCCGTTTAAAGATGGTCTTCATTTAACCTACTCAGGATAGGTTGGTCTTAATCAGGTCAAAGTTAATTAAATTATGGATACTGTTCATCAGACGTAATCCTTACTGGTTCTTTTGAGCTGGTTCTGTTAATTAGAGTCCAAAACAAGGAGAGAAGGTTCCAGGAGTTTATTACAGCTCTGCCAGTAACCATCACACTGATCAATGAAGCCTTGCAGCTCCTGATCTCACACTGACCCTAATCAATAAGTCAGGCAGCAAACAGTTTCAGGCCGATTGTACTTTCATGGGTTTGATCCTGAACCTCCTCTGTAACCTAGCAACAAGGATGGATCAAACCAACGGCTAAAGCAGCCAAACTCGGCATTAACTGATTGATCGATTGATTGATTACAGATATATTCAAGCAGGTCATGTTACATCCCAGCTGCTGGGTCGAGTTCTCAAAACCTCAGATGGATGAGAATCTGGGAATGTGGGACAACACCAGATAAAGTGGATTAATGATTCCTTTCGGATCATTAATTATTCTTTTTGGAATTATAGATCATTCCACAGAAATATTTCACAGTTCCTACGGAACAATTCCAGATGAATCTTTAATCGTTCCTTCGGGGTTGTTAATCGTTTCCGTGGAATCGTTATTGTTTGAATCTTTAATGATCAACAATTCCTTTGGGATTGTTAACAGGATCAAACAGTCCAGCTGATAAAACCAGATCCAAACCATTTTTATATATGTGTTTAAAACTCGGAGGTGAGTTTTCATTCCTCAGCCGGGACTGAGATGAATTGAACTTCCCGGATGAAAGAGAATCAGTTCAACAGCCAACTTTTCCACGTTGATCCGGTGAGTGAAGATGGCGAGTTTGATAGCAGAGATCCTCCCTGATGGTTAAGATGTTCCAACATTCATTAAAGCAGCGGTTCTGATGGAAGCGCAGAGAAGATTATATATTCCAGGTTTCATCCTGGCTGGTCAGTTCGACTGTACAAACATTCCCAGCTGTGTTTCTTTGTTCTCTGAAGGAAATTCGGACAAGCTGACAAGGTTCTGATCCAGAGATCTGTTGCTTCTCTGCAGCTGAAGGTTGTTTTTAGATACGTCGTCTCTCTGCTTTCTGCTGACGCTGGTTTGGATGGTCTTCATGCACACATTTCAGCCTCAGCAGAAGCTGAGGATCAGAACCACATCACTGCCCAACCCAGAGCACTTCTCTGCCTCGTCGACCTCCAGCTGTCTAGTGCTGACGCAGAGAAAACAAGTGCTCTGCTGCTGCAGGATCCCAGGACGTAGCATCACAGCTGGGCCACCAGGGCGCTCCGGTTAGCCTTCATCTTCTCCAGGCGCTTGGACAGGTGGTTGTTACTGGCTTCCAGCTCGTCGATCCGATCCAGAGCTGAGCGGAGCTGCAGACATGGGAACAGAAGCGAACCAAAACCATCAAAAAATAAAGGAAGACCGAGGAATCACACCAAACTCTCAACTCTCCAGAACACATGGGGGAGCTCTCACCTCTCTCTGCAGTTTTCTCTTCTCCACCTTCAGCTCGTCTTCGATCATCTCAGCATTTTCAGACGCAGACTTATAGCGACTCACCTGACCTTCCAGACGGATCACCTAAGGAGCATCACAGACTGACGTTTGGTTCCTCGCAACTAGAGACTAAAGACTGTATTTAACTTCAAAAACCAAATAAACCTGCTGTGATCTGCAGAAACATGGTGACATGAAACTAAAAAGACTTTATGATCCACCACACGTTCAGCTGAATAAAAAACCTCAATACACACTGATGATACCATTTCCAAAAGCATCAAACACAAACGGCAGTAAAAGATTAAGAAGTCAACACTTACGTTTTGTTCCAGAGTCGTGACTTCCTGTTCAGATTTCACTAGCTTGAATTTGAGCTCACTGATTTGTCTGTTGGCATCTCCTGAGGAAAACCACAAACAGAATGAGGGTGTGTTTTCCAGCTGAGAACTAGTCACATTAAACAGGAACTCACTCTGCAGCTCCAGCACATGGGAGTCCATCCCATTCTCCAGACTGTCATCCTCTGGATTCTGGACTCTTTCCGTCTCGCTCCTCTGCCTCTGATCCAGCTGAGACTTCAACAGCCTCACCTGTTTACACGGTCATCAACATGTCTTATACACCTTCTGCTGGATCAACTGTTCTCTGCAGAAGCACAGAGGTCTCATCTCACCTGATCTCGTAAACTCTCCCTTTCCTCAAACAGTTTCTTCAGTCGCATTTCTGAAACGCAGCAGAGACATGAAGTCAGAATGCTGTGGCAATTAAAATGTCCAGACTCTTGGTCTAAAGAAACCTAGCAAGTTGTCACAGCTTGACTGTGTTTTCATTAACACACACAAATTATCATCAGGTGATCCCAGGCCAGTTTTATCTTCACACCACTTTAGCTCTTCATCAGACTAGTTTAACTTCCATCTTCTTTAAATGACGCAGAGACTCCAGGGTGATGAAGATAATCTTGGTTGACATTTGTTTTGGTTTTATGACACATTGTCACCTGAAACTGGATAAAAAGTAAATGCAACAACACCCTGAGGAACCCAGCACTCCAACGGGTAGAAATACTTTGGGTTGGTTGGTTTTAAGTTTGAAGTTCAGGGTCAAACATCACTTAAGTTTTAAATCCATTTCTTACAAAAAAATTATCTGTTAAATAACAATCTTTATATTCAGGTTTGTTCCAAATTTCATTGATTCAGTGGATTCCTCTAAAGCAGTTTTTCTCAGTCCAGGTCTTCAGGACCCACTGCCCTACTACAACTCACCTGAGTCAGATTAAGAAACCTCCTTACCAAGTTCTTTCCAGCCTGTTGACAAGCCATTAATTTAATTGAGGTGTGTCAAAGTAGGGCTACCTCTAAAACATGCAGGGCAGTGGTCCTTAGGACCTGGATTGAGAAACACTCATTTAAAGTAAAGAAAGAAAGCTTTGACCAAATACCAGTGGATTCAATTTTAATAAATTCTCAAAAAATAAATAAAAATAAACAAAATAAAAAAAAAAAATAAATAAAATAAAAAAAAAATATATATATATATATATATAAGAATTAATACTGAATTAAAAAAAATTGGCTGAATAGAATCTAAAACCAAATAAATGAAGCAGTTAAAAGACTAATTTGCTTACCGTTAAGGTGTTAAGGTGTAATAAAACGGAGAAAATCATCTGTTGATCCAACATCATGTCAAAAAAGGCAAAACTTTACAGGAACATGAATCGCTAATATTTTATTGATCGTCTGATTGATTTGGCAGCACAGTACAGTTAAAATACAGCTGAGCTGGAGTTTATTATGCTTTCAAATATCACATTCTGGTGGATTATTAGAAAACTTTAATGTAATTATACAACTGTTTCCATCCACTACTATTGAGTTTTGAGGTTTATGAGACCTTACAGTCAGTGATTTCACCCTTCCTGCTATCAGAATCGAGATCTTCCTGTTTTACGCTGTTCAATGCTGGAACAACTTCTACATCTTCAACTGCAGCCTCCATCCTGTGAATGTGTGCCGACACTGGTTTGAGGACCTCTTCGTCAGCCTCCTCACAACTGTCCATATCTCCAGCTGGCACCTCCTCCAGCAGAGCAGTATTGGACCACAATGACTCATCTAGCCGTCTTCCTTCTTGAAGGCTCAATAGCACTAGTTCTGGAACAGCCATGGCTTTGATTTCTTCAGCCGTCAACTCAATTAGCTTCCTGACCTTTGAATTTTGGCCAAGATGGGAAGGTGCTGACGCTGCTGGACTTCTCTTTGGGTCCTGAACTTTGGACTCAGGTTCAGTAAAGTACGACTCAATAAACACAAATTCTTCCGAGCTACTTTTCTCTGTTGGATCAACTGGACTAACTGGACTGAACGTTGCGATGCCACTGACTGCTGATTCTACACCTGCCTCAGCTTCTCCTTCTTGGCCATTTATAGGATGATCCTGAAAGGCTGGACACATTCTTCTTGTAGAACCAGATGGTTCTTTCAATATCTCAGAGGCAAAGTTCACTCTTGCTGATGCAGAATGTCCAGTCGGACATTTTTTCATACATTTACGATCTTCTGGGATTTTACTTTTTTCCATTAAACCCTTCTGAAGTTGTTCCACCTCCTCCGACAGTCTGAGATCTCGTCCTCCTACATCATGTTTGTTGGTTGCATTTATAATTCTGTTCTTTAGTGTTTTTTCCAGATCTGAGGTCCACCGGTGAAGAGAGATCAGCATTTCTGAAAAGATTCTTGAGAATTCAGCCACAAAAGCCTGATTACCAACAACTCCTTGTAGCATTTCTTGAATGGTCTTCTCCAAACCACTCCACATTTCCTCCAGACCAAATGGTGTTGCTGTCTGTCCATTAATATCTGCATACTCAGGATAGGCTTCTTGAATCTGAACCATGTCTCCAACTGATCTATAAATCTTCTGGACCTCAACTTCCTTGAGTGTTCCTGTCCTTTTGCAACGAGACACATCATTCACTTCAGATTCCAGTTTGGTTTCAAAGTTGTGATGTTCACAAACACTTGAAAGATTTAAATCGACCACCGTCCTCATTGTACTAGCTTCACTTCCTACAGACCCAACCCTCGACACTACCGTCTCTCCACCCTCTGTACTTCCTACAGACCCAACCCTCGACACTACCGTCTCTCCACCCTCTGTACTTCCTACAGACCCAACCTTTAACACTACCGTCTCTCCACCCTCTGTACTTCCTACAGACCCAACCTTCGACACTACTGTCTCTCCACCCTCTGTACTTCCTACAGACCCAACCCTCGACACTACCGTCTCTCCACCCTCTGTACTTCCTACAGACCCAACCTTTAACACTACGGTCTCTCCACCCACTGTACTTCCCACAGACCCAACCTTTAACACTACGGTCTCTCCACCCTCTGTACTTCCCACAGACCCAACCTTTAACACTACTGTCTCTCCACTGTCTGTACTTCCTACGGACCCAACATTTGACGCTACTGTCTCGCCACCCTCTGTACTTCCTACAGACCCAACCTTTAACACTACGGTCTCTCCACCCACTGTACTTCCCACAGACCCAACCTTCGACACTACTGTCTCTCCACCGTCTGTACTTCCTACGGACCCAACCTTCGACACTACCGTCTCTCCATCCTCTGTACTTCCTACAGACCCAACCTTCGACACTACTGTCTCTCCACCGTCTGTACTTCCTACGGACCCAACCTTCGACACTACTGTCTCTCCACCGTCTGTACTTCCTATGGACCCAACCATTGACACTACTGTCTCGCCACCCTCTGTACTTCCTGCAGACCAAATATTAGACCCTACTGTGTCTTTATTTCTTACAGACTCAGGGTTCAATAATACAGTCTCTGTGCTGTCTTTAAGGCCCTGTCTGTCATTTACAGCCAACATCTCAACAGATTTGTTTTCTTTCGAGCTGATCTCTGAAGTCAGAGTGATTACATCTCGTGTTTTATATTCTTTTGTACTTGAAGCTGGAATATCAGGAACACCTTCCTGTTCCAAGCATCGTTCTTGGCTGCTCATGTTTGTGTTTTTGTGTTGATGAAGAGAACTAAGATCCAGAGTAGATGCACATTTTTGTTTGTCAGAGGACGAAGCCTCTGTTTCCAGAACACCAGAAGCATCTTGTTTTTCTATTTCATCGGATAGAGGGTGTATTTTTCCAGCAGACAAAAGACTAAGCAGGATGGCTTTGTTATTCAGGATCATGTCTTTAGCAGGTCGAGGTGGAACAAGTCTCGATTTCAGGACGTTCTCATTTGAAGCTTTGCGAACATGTAAAGTTTTCTTATCACACATCTTCATTTCCATTTCACTGGCAGAAATGATTTCAGATCTGGTAGGGCCTTTAAATTCCTGCTCAGGTACCAGAGCAGCAGCTCCTGCCTTGTCCTTCATTGGCTGTTTTCTAATTTCCTTGTTCCTGAGCAGAAGGGTATCATCAACCCTGGTTGGGAATTTCTTGGGCAGATCCTTTTCGTTTGCCTTGTATCTCAGTTTTTTGTTTCTCATTGCCTCACTTCTGTCTGGATGTTTTTCGGCTGTGTTACGCCTGTCCCCAGCCTGTTTTGCATGCTCACTAATGGGGATCACGTTCAGCGACTGAGAGCGCTTGTTAATCATCACATGCTGTTGCTTCATGTCATCCTGGGGCTGTTTCCTGCTCCCTCGACATTTCCCTGAAAGATCATGAGGAAAGATTGTAGGACCAACTACTGGTGACAGTCATAATGTAAAAGACAGGACAGAGAGAAGAGAAGGTGGGAATTAACCGAGGTGAGAATCACAGAAGAATTTCTGCAGGATGATGCTGATGAGTTAGAGCTGATTTTAAAACCATCCAAACAGGGTGAGATGCTGAAGTCCTCACAAGTTCTGATCATAGAGTTAGAAATCAGAGGCATGCATTTGTTATACATGCATTTAATGTTTTCATAATAGAGTCTGAAAATCCAAATAAAATTCAGCATCAACACAATCTGTTCCTACCGAGCATGCTCTCTCTGCTGCTGTGAGGCGACTCCTCAGCCAGTTGCGAGGAAGACTCTGTACTGACATCATCTTCAACATTGCCCTGGTCTGTGTCTCCATTGGTGGTGATGTCAGGAGAGACATCTAGTTCGTGTTTCTATTAGAAAGAAAGTAATGAATTATTTACCAATCAATAACTTATCAATAACAAATGGCATCTGAGATAGCCACAAACATCCAGAACACAACAAGGACTTTTTCTGTGGTGGACGTATCCGTCTTAATGCTTATTCAGGGTCAGGTTGCAGGGGGCTGACTTCCCCTCCCTAGCCACTTCTTCCATCTCCTCCAGTGCATTCCTAAGGGCCAGCAGAGAGACGTAGTCCCTCCAGCATGTCCTGGGTTTTCCCTTGGGCCTCCTCCCATTGGACATGTTCAGAACACCTCCCCAGGAGGCACCTTGAATGGCTCCTCTGTATGTGGAGGAGCAGCAATTCTGCCCTGATCTTTCTGACGTCTAAGGGGGAGTCCAGCCACCCTGAAGAGGAAATTCATTTTACCTGCTTGTATTCATGATCTTGTTCCATAGGTGAGGATTGGAACATTGATCAACCAGGAAATCGAGAGCTTCTCCATTCAGGTGAGCTCTTTCTTCATCACCACAGACCAATGCAGAGTCCACATTACTGCAGACACAGCATCAATCCACCTGTTGATCTCCCACTCCATTCTTTCCCCACTCTGAAAGACCCCAAAATATTTTAATTTCTCAAGCTGAGGCTGGATCTCACCGTTAACCTGGAGGGGACTCTCCACTATTTTCCAGTTGCGGACCATGGTCTCGGATTTGGTGCTGATCCTCATCCCAAATGCTTAACTCTCAGCTGTGTATTGTTCCAGTGAGAGTCAGAGATCAGTCTGATGAAGCCAGCGGAACAGCATCATCTCTAAATACCAAAGACCCAAACCAACACATCGGCTACACCTAGAAATTCTGTTCATAAAAGTTGTGAACAGAATCAGTGACAAAGGGGCTGCCTTGGCGGATTCCAAAAAATAAATCTGACTTACTGCCTGCAAGCGGATCATACTCTCATACCACTGAATAGACTTACCACCAAGGCTGAGGAGTGTGATCCCTCTGAAGTTGGAACACATCTTTCGGGTTCCTCAGCGACCATTGAAACTGCACTGCACTTAGCCTGCTGGTACCTATGGTAAATGGACTTGTACTTATATAGCGCTCAAATGGCTTTACAGAACCTGTCACATTTACCCATTCAAACACACACACACACACACCCTGATACGCACACTGGGAGGCAAAAAGGGGTTAGGTGTCTTGCCCAAGGACACTTTGGCATGTAGTCAGGAAAAGCCTGGAACCAACCTTCCGGTTGGAAGACAACTGCTCTTCCTCCTGAACTACACTGACCCCCAACCTATCAGCTGCCTCAGGAGTCCCCCAGGATAAAAAGGCCCGATAGGACTCCTTTTTCAGCTTGACGACATCCCTCACTACTGGTGTCTGCCAACCATCTTAAGGCCATAGTTCTGGTCATTCGCCTCAGTAATAGAGAAGCGGAACACCATGCACTCAGACTCAATGTCCCCCACCTTATCTGAGACATGATTGAAGCTGTGCTGGAGTTGGGAGTTGAAGCTCGTTCTGACAATGGACTCAGCCAGACGTTCCCAACTGACTCACAATATGTTTACGCCTGACCAGTATATCCTGCCCCACCATCTGAGCCAGCTCACCACAAGTGGTGGTCAGTTGACAGTTCCGCCACCGAGTGTCCAAGACATGAGGCCGCAAGTCTGACGATAAGACCACAAAGTTGATCAATGAACTGCGGTCCCAGTGCCAGGTGCACACCTGGACAATCTTATGCTTGAACATGTTTGTTATGGGCAATTTGTGACAAGAACAGTAGTCCAATAACGAAACACCACTTGGATTCAGGTCAGTACAGCTGTTTCTCCCAATCACGCCCCTCAGGATCTTACTCTCATTGCCCACATGAGCATTGAAGTCTCCCAGAAAAGCGTGGGAGTCTCCAGCGGGAGCGTTTTCAAACTTCAAAAATGTTGGGTACTCTGAAATGCTACTTTGTGAATAGGCACAAACAAAAGTTAGGACCTGTCTTCCCACCTAAAGGTGGACGGAGGATACACTTTCATCTACCTGGGTAAACCCCAATGCACAGGTACTGAGCCAGGAGGAAATGAGTAAGCCCACATCCACTTGATGTGTCTTGCCGGGGGCAACTCCAGAGTGGAACAGAGTCCAGACTAGTTCCAGAACCTATGTCATGTGTCAAGGCCGGAACAGGTCTACCTCACGCACCAGCTGAGGTTTCTTTTCCACCAGAGAGGTGATGTTCCATGTCCCTAGAACTAGCTTCTGCAGCTGGAGGATCGGAGCACCAATAAGGTCCTGCCCAGCTCACATGGCACACAACTTGATTTATTCACATAGTAGATCTATTATTTGTTCATTAATTTACATTACGTCAGATTTACTGAACAAACTGGTTGTTTCACAGACAAACATCAGGATTTTATGAGGAAAAAAAAATGTAGCTGTAGTTTTATTGGATTCAAATAGAATTTAATAAGATTGAGATGAAACTGAAGTTTGTGTATTGATTTTTTTTTACCAGATTAAACAGTTCCCACCTTCCTGAACCAGCTCTCTAAAGGTGAAAAAAGTTAAAGCTCTGAGAACTGGATGAGCTTCAGAAACCAGCTGGAGTCTGCTGATTTTTAAATGAACGACATTAACGGAAAGTGGTCGTCTGAATACCTTCAGTAAATCTCGAAGTCGGACCACCTCGTCTCTGAGCCGGTCACGTTCAATTCGAATGATGTCTGAGATTTCTCTCTGGCGCTCTAATGCCTGACGGAGGCAGCCGAGGGTGGAGGAAGGAAGGAAGGAAGGAAAGAAAAAAGAAATTAAGTAGTTAGTGAAGGAAGAAGAGTTGGAACAGAGAACAGCCTAACATCTCTCTTCAGATTAAACATTTCCCAGAGGCAGTGCAGAAACATGATTATTTATCTGTTTTACGTCATCAGACTGAGGAATCCCTCTTCCGTCACAGACGAACTGAAGTTGATCTCAGATGTTGGGTTAAAAGTTTAGAACAGAACCAGTTCCAAGTCCAGTTCTGCCTCTGGAAATGTTGGAAACCCAGTAACTCTGAAGCACAGTACCCCGATCTTCTTCTCTTTCCACTGCAGAGCTTCCTGCAGGTCAGAGACTTCCTGACGGTAAATGGTGCTCTTCAGACGAAGATCGGACACTTCCTGACCCGGTGAGACCAAGTCCGACCAGGACAGACCAGGAAATATCAGTAGAAAGCAGCAGGAGAAGGAAGAAAAAAAATAGTGTAGCAAGAGAAAGAAGTTAGTGTTTAAAGAGACAGTTAAATACATTTAAATATCTTTCTTCTGTTTTACTTAATGCTTAAATATAAAGGAAAATTAAAAAGCAAATCTGGTAAGTGACAATGAAATACTTCGATGTCATTTCTGGAGGATTTTATTGAACAAAATAGTCTTTCAACAAAATGTTGAAAAGAAAAAAGAAACACCATGAAGACCAAGGAGTTCTTCAAACAGGTCAGGGACAATGTTGTGGAGAAGAACAAATCAGGGATGTGATATAAAAGATATCTGAAACTGAAAAGCTCCATCAAATCCATCATTACCTAAAGAAAGAATATGACACCACAAGAAACTTGTTGAGTGAGGACCGTCCACAAAAACTCACAGGCTAGGCAAGGAAGCTTTTAATCAGAGACAACCAACAGATCAAAGGTAACCCTGAAGGAGCTGAAAGCTCCACAACAGAAACTGCTGAATCTCAACAACCAACAAACCTGCAGCAACCGTGTGATGCTATCATGTCAATATGGAGCAAAACCTCTGAGGAATGTTTCCAAAATATATCACATATAGATTGCTGAATCTATCACACCAAGAATGAAGGCAGTTCTGGAGGAAAACTGGCCAACCTGGTACTAGAAGGTGGACCTGGTGAGTAAGACAGTGAAAGGATTTTTTTTATAAAATCAGTGTGTGTGTAGAGTGTTTTTACAGAAACTGACCGTCAGCAGCTCCTCAGTTTGTCTTAGCGTCTCTGTTAGATCTTTGAAGTGAAGCTTCAGGATGCTGTGAGCCTGATGTTCGCGCTCAAACTTCTGAACACACACACAAACACACAGAGTCAGCATCAGCAGCAGCATCATGTGGATGACCTGCTAGCTAGCATGATGATAATGGGACCTTTTGGTTGTCCTCGCTGTGTCTCCGGGCCTCCCAAAGCTGCTCCTCCATGTCGCTCAGCTCATCCCTCAGAGTTTCCACCTGGTACATCAGTGTTGTCTTGTCATTGTGCAGCTGAGCGTTGGAAACCATCGCCCTGCGGTACTTCTCCTCTGCCTCAGCCAGAGAGTCCTGATCACAAGAAGAGATCATCAATACTCATCAATAACACACATCAATGAGTCATTTAATGATCAGTATGAAGTCAATTTCAGTTTTCAAGGTTTCTAAATTAAGGGATCAAAGATGATCAATATGATACACACACAACGTAACTTTCATTCATGGAGTACCTTGATTTCTCTGATTGACGCCTCTGTTTCCACAGAGAACGACGTGTCACAGCTCCCTCTACGAGAAGAGGCTCCACCCAGTGAGGCGAGCGTAGCAGCCGACAGGGTTGACGCCGTCCTGGAGCCCTGACAGCGATATGGATTTATGACATCATACGACATCAACAACATGCAAGTGACCAGTCAAAGATGGTTGAATGATGACATCATAAACACAATGGACCAGACGGTGGTGATTCTGCTGAACAAACACAGCCATCTGATTTTATGATGGAGTCTGCTTCAATGGGATTCAGCACCTGATCAAAAGGATTACTCTACAGAAACTTATAAAGATAACTAACCCTAGAACAATTATTCCAGAATTTTTTACTTTACTTTTAAAAAAAAAAATATTCCAGAATATTCACACTGGAATATTTTAGATGAATTATTCCAGAAGTTTTTACACCAGAATGTTTTAGAAGAATATATTTCAGAATATTTACTTTAGAATGTTGTAGAAGAATTATTCCAGAATATTTACTTTGGAACATTTTAGAAGAATTATTCCAGAATATTCACACTGGAATTTTTTAGAAGAACTATTCCAGAACTTTTAATTTGGAATATTTTAGAAGAATTATTCCAGAATATTCACACTGGAATATTTTTAAGAAGAAATATTCCAGAATTTTTACACCAGAATATTTTATTAGAATTATTCCAGAATTTTTACACCTGAATATTTTAGAAGAATTATTCCAGAATATTTGCTTTGGAATGTTTCAGAAGATTATTCCAGAATGTTTACTTTGGAATATTTTAGAAAAATTATTATTTATTATAATAATTTTAATTCAAACATTCCAGATTTGATTAAGTACTGATGGTAAAAAAACAGAAATGTGGACTCACTTTTTCCAAGTACTCTCTTTCCATCCGCTCCTCCACCTGGACACAAAAAACACATGTCACTGGTCTGATGCTGCTGTGTTGCCATAGAGACAGCCAGACTCATCCCTCCAAATGAAAACTTTATCAACGGAAGGGACAGGTGGAGTCACAGAGGTAAAGGACAGAAAGGCGAGCTCACCACCGGGCTCGCACGGGCCGAACTTGCCCTGGAGGAGGTCCGAGACCCAGAACCAAGGAAACCACTGTAGTCTGAAGGCTAGGGGAAGGAGGAAGATTAGGAGGAGGAGGAAGGTTAGAAGGTTCAGAAAAGGAAACAGAAATTGTCAGTTAGTAGATAATCAGGTTTGTTATAGACTCTAATCAATAGTCAGCATATTAATCCATCAGGACTGATCAGTTCCCAACATGACGTCCTAACTGAACCCCACATAGGACTGCTCTGATCATCTGATCTAATCTATTACTACATGTCTGATTTACTATTGATCTACAATCAGGAAGTGATGTCAGAGTCCGGCCTGAAGCAGCAAGGAGTGTCAGCAGAGAGGACTGCAGGAGAGGACAGCGAGACTTCATTCAGAAAACTTTTTACTGTCTTACTATCTGAACTGATAGGTACAGTGAGTTAAAAACTTGATTCCCTGCTCAGGATTGTGTAAAGGTCTGCAGAACCTGGACCTGCAGATGCGATCTGGATCCAGAGGGACCACTGTCTGGATACAGGTGATGGAGGAAAGACTCACCCTAAAGCTGCCTCGACTGCCCACAGACATTCTCTCCTCATCATCAGACACCTACAGACAGAAGAGAGACAATGAGATCAGATCAAGATCTGGGACCACATTCAGGTTCAGGATCAGGACCAGGACAGAGTCCAGGACCAGGATCAAGTTCGCTCTGCTGGTCACTCCCTTCACTGATGTCACACCATCAGGAGCACACCTGCAGTCAGGTGAGCAGTTTCCAACCTGTGCTCACTGAAGCTGGGTTATAAAAAATCACATCCATATATCAGTTTTAATAGATTGAAATGCAATTATTCCAATATCGATTAATAAAACTCAGATTTTTTAATACGGTTCCTCTTCCCATGACAGCAGTGATCCTACTTGCACATGACTTACCAATTCTGTGAGATCTTAGCATGTAAACACAGATGAAAAGTTGCCTATGTCACATCCAAAATCAGCTTTTCTCAGAGAAATAATACCAAAAAATACCACTTGTAATAACTTTGTTTCTAGAGACATGATGATAAACATTCTACATGTAAGCCTGGAACTATCAGAAACTTAATAAATAAGGAGGATTCTGTTCGCTGCTCTAACAACGACCTATGTGCCCAAAATCAGCTTCTCTCCACGAGATGATGCCAAATTCAGATTAATTCACCAGTTGATTACATTCTCCTGTAATCTACACCACCTGACCCACTGCAGCAACCCCAGGTTATTGACTGTCCCCACAGGCTTGTACAGTAGCATTAGGCATGTTGACTACATCAGTTTGGGGGGGGGGGGGGGGGGGGGGGGGGGGGGGGGTTGATGTCCTGCATGACGAGCTGCTCATGCATGGTAGTCATTGT
Source organism: Melanotaenia boesemani (assembly GCF_017639745.1). Classification (NCBI taxonomy): domain Eukaryota; kingdom Metazoa; phylum Chordata; class Actinopteri; order Atheriniformes; family Melanotaeniidae; genus Melanotaenia; species Melanotaenia boesemani. The sequence continues at coordinate 6,073,543 of NC_055705.1, read as the reverse complement.
TGGTAGTCATTGTTGCTGAATGGGTGAGGCTTCCTCTGTGGTGACATTGATAAATACTTATAAAAAAGCGCTTAGGGACAACAGCTTGGTTCATAGAGGTTTTAAAGATGTCTATTAGGACTACAGTTAGTCCGTAAAGTATTGATACTTAAATGCCATATCCGGATACTAAACTAATTTGCAATGGTATCGATACTACAGTGCGCGCACCCACAACGCCCATCGCGTGCACACGCTACAGCAGGCCGGCCAGGCAGAGAGACAGTGTCCGACCGGCAGGCAGAAAGCCCTCCCTGCGACTCAGCTTGTTGTTGTGCATGCACTTTTTATTTCTACTTTTACAATATGGCCAGTGCGGCTGCAGCAGGGCCAGACCAGCCAGTCCTGATCGAAAATGGAATTAATATAGTAAATATCCAGTAAATATTCCTTACATTCCTAAATCAGCAACAAATACACTTTTCTAATAAACAGACCCAGTACAACAGCAGGGTTCGAATTACGGGGGAGCTAGGGGAGCTTGGCTCCCCTGAAAGCCCCAGTACAACAGCATTGTTTACACTGGGTCTGATCCCAGTTTGGTCCCAGTTAAATGTCATCAGTCAGAACGTCTAATTCTTCTTCTGAACACATTCAGTGGAGTCAACATTATTTTAGTACAAAGGTAATAACAAGCTAACGCTTACTGCTGTGGCGCTAACCTCATAGCTAACATAAATGCAAATATTAATGACTAACCTCCCCAGATGGGTTTTAAGGTGAATGAGGGTGGATGTGGTGGATCCAGCATACAACACGAGTCCAAGTCCAAACTCAAGTCTTCATCTATTCTATCATTCAGGATGTTTTCTGACCACATTTCTTCCTGGAAGACGATAGTTCCCTACCATCCTTCCACTTTTTAATAATTCGTTGGACAGTTCTGAACCCATTTCTAGTAGTTTTTGCATCTCCTTACAAGTTTTCTCTGCTTGATGCCGATGATCTGACCCTTCTTAAACAGACTAACATCTTTTCCAAGACCACGGATGTGTCTTTCCACATGGCTGTTTAAGGAACGAGAAGCTGCTTGTTGCATCAGTTGGGGTTAAATAACTTGTTGCAGTAATTATCCGACAGTAGGCTCCTGCCTACTTGCTTAGTGACATTCAGGTGGCGACTTTTTTTTTGACCAGGCAATGTATTTAGCAGCTTACTACCTCTCGCATTAGCAGCTAAGGCCAAGACTGGGGACTCCACCATGTTCAATAAATACCAAATGTACAGGAAGTGACATCACCACACGCGTTGGTACTCTAAAAAAATCCTGATAATAGATCATGTAAACGGGCTCAGTGTTTTATAAAAATATTTATCTGAGAATGGCCACGGTTGCATGATGTTTTTTATTTGGAATTAATTATTCAGTATTCTGCTTCACGTTTACATGGTAATAGTAATTCCGAATTGAGGTTTACATGGAAACCATGTTTAATTTTTTTATTTAATTCCACTAGATCTGGGGGTTGGGAAGGGTTCTGACTGGACAGGGTCACCAGTTCATGCTTCTTTTCCTTTCGTCTACAACATGGAACACCACATAAGAACCATTTTCGCTCTGACTGTGATTCTAGTTTTGAAGCGGCAGCTTGACACCAGCATCCTGCTTCACTGTGGTCAGCTGAGGAGGAGAAGGGCGGTAGAGTACCATATCGTCATGGCAACAGGACAAGGGAATGAGCATGCTCAGAACGACCCGAATTAATTTGAAGCAGAATGAACGTTTACATGATCGAGGAATTGTTCAGAAGAATGACCTCTTATATTTGAAATGGCCATTTTCATTCAGAATTAGGTGTTTACAAGGTCATTTTAAAGAGGATTTCATTTTTATTCTGAATTGAAGAGGAATTAAAACTCATGTAAACGTGGCCAATGTCTTTAATATTCAAGAAAACTTTTTGTTACACAAATATCTGGAAATTAGTCAACATCTAATTGAATTTAATTGCAAAAAATCTAAGCCATTCAGGAAATTAGTGGTGATACCAAGCTGGTAACTGTAGGAACCACACTGAGCTCATCACACGACCTACTGTAGAACAGGACTAGACTCAGAGAAGAAGAGATACAGACCGAAGCGTGTCTCCGCGAGTGGCGAGAGTACCGCTCACTGTCCTCCTGAAAGGCCACGAAGAAGAAAGAGGAGTTATTAAAGTAGAAGAACAGCTGATCGATGACATCATCACAGGTAAAAGCAGGACGTTGCCGGCAATGAGAGACTTTTGGCAGGAGAGACATTTATTCATAATTAAATACTGAAATGAATAAATATTCCGTAAAATAAATAAATATGCCATAAAATAAAAAAGAAATTAATAAAATTCATATTTTTCAAAGATTTATTCCAAATAAAACCTGAATAATTTAAAAAATAAATAACCCTTAAAACTTAATAAAAAACATAAACTACAAAACAGAGCTGAACTTTAAAAAATCATTTACAAATTATAAACATTTAAAGAAGTGGAAAAAAGTAGAAAATTAAACAAAAACTTTAATAACATCAAATCTGATTATAAAGGAAAAACAGAATTTTTAATAAAAAAAAGTAAAAACAGCTAAAAATAAAAAGCAATCTAAAAAAAGACCTTTGATTAAATTAAAAATACAAAAAAAATATCTGAAATATATAAAAATATATGAAATGTAGTTTATAAAATAATCATAAAAAATAACAGGAAAAAGCTAAAATGCTGTAAAATTGGTGGAGACAGCTATCCAGCCCGATCACAGGAAAACAAAACTAAATCTTTTAATTTTTTAAGAAATTAGAAACAAACCACAATAAGACTGTACAGAACAACAAAATGTAAATGTGAGTTAACAGAAAAAGGAATGCAAATTTAAAAGGGAAAAGGATTAAATGAATTTAATGAATAAAACAGCATGTAAAGTAATTATTTTGCTCAGCATGTGACAGCGTGCAGGAACATGCAGGAAGCTGAGGCCAGACGATAACTGATCATCTACCAGACAGGATTAAACAGCCTCTTAATCCTTCTGTCAGTCTGTCTGAGCGCATGCACAACAAATAAAAACAACAACAGGCAGCTGGGCCCTGCTGGTCTGACACATGGAAACCTTGTTTTAGGAGCTTTGACTGGTCCCAGTGGTGGAACTGGGTCATACTGGTTTACACAGAACCATCTTCATACTGCTGTGTTCGTATAATCCAGGGTGTGATGTACTGACATCTAGTGGTGAAACTGGACACTGCAGTCCATGTCTGGTTTTCTCCTTCGCATTGGCGTCAAACTCCGGTCCTCGTGGACTGCTATTCTGCAGTTTTTTTGTTGTTTTCCTGCTCCAACACACCTGATTCAAATCAAATGGATCCAAAAGCTTCTTGTCAGCTTCTCCACAATGACCAATTAACTTCACTCAGGTGTGTTGGAGCAGGGAAACAAAACCTGCAAGATTGCAGCCCTCGAGGGACGGAGTTTGATACCTGTGCTTCAGAGGAAAGATGGAGGAGGAAGATGAGGAAGACTCGGCATCGTCACACAGAAATGTGAATAATTTTATGTTCTCTAAACAGATCAAAGTTTTACTCCTCTCCAGACAAATGGCATATTTTATAAGACTGTGGCATTGATTAGTTTGTCAGAAATACCTCATTTCTTCTTAACCTAAAAATGAATGGCTAGGTAAGCCCTACCTCTTCCTGAGTGTTTTAACATCTCACTGTGTGAAAATGATGTCAGGTGTGCATGTGTCAGCTAGCACTTGCTGTAGAGTCCTACCATCCACTGTTCAATGTGACCCCACTTATTTTCCACACCATGATGCCTCTGGGGGGAGGAAGAAAGGATCTGACATTAAACATCAGCTTTAAATGTTTCAGCTTTAAACAACTTGAAGATTCTCCTTCAGGTAAGTTTGTTTTCTTCTCTGGATGTAAAAGGGGGGTGGAGCTTAGCTCAGAATGCAGCATAGGCTGTTAGTTCCACCCAGCTAGTGCTTCCAGAGAAGGAAACAAAAATGTAAGAATAAAAGAGGAACAGACAAGTTGGTCATACCTTATGGCTTTGGAAAAGCTGCAAGAGGAGGAAAAGGAGAGATAAAGAGGTCAGAGGTCAAATATTAATTAACGATGACGAGTCACGTGTCAGATCGTTCAAGTACAAAGAGGTCACGAGTCACAAATCAGTTAACTACAAAGAGGTCACGTGTCACAAATCAGATAACTACGAAGAGGTCACGTGTCACAAATCAGTTAACTACAAAGAGGTCACGTGTCACAAATCAGATAACTACAAAGAGGTCACGTGTCACATATCAGTTAACTACGAAGAGGTCACGTGTCACAAATCAGTTAACTACGAAGAGGTCACGTGTCACAGATCAGTTAACTACAAAGAGGTCACGTGTCACAAATCAGATAACTACGAAGAGGTCACGTGTCACAAATCAGTTAACTACAAAGAGGTCACGTGTCACAAATCAGATAACTACGAAGAGGTCACGTGTCACATATCAGTTAACTACGAAGAGGTCACGTGTCACAAATCAGTTAACAACGAAGAGGTCACGTGTCACAAATCAGTTAACTACGAAGAGGTCACGTGTCACAAATCAGTTAACTACAAAGAGGTCACGTGTCACAAATCAGATAACTACAAAGAGGTCACGTGTCACATATCAGTTAACTACGAAGAGGTCACGTGTCACAAATCAGTTAACTACGAAGAGGTCACGTGTCACAGATCAGTTAACTACAAAGAGGTCACGTGTCACAAATCAGATAACAACGAAGAGGTCACGTGTCACAAATCAGATAACTACGAAGAGGTCACGTGTCACAAATCAGTTAACTACAAAGAGGTCACGTGTCACAAATCAGATAACTACAAAGAGGTCACGTGTCACATATCAGTTAACTACGAAGAGGTCACGTGTCACAAATCAGTTAACTACGAAGAGGTCACGTGTCACAGATCAGTTAACTACAAAGAGGTCACGTGTCACAAATCAGATAACTACGAAGAGGTCACGTGTCACAAATCAGTTAACTACAAAGAGGTCACGTGTCACAAATCAGATAACTACGAAGAGGTCACGTGTCACATATCAGTTAACTACGAAGAGGTCACGTGTCACAAATCAGTTAACAACGAAGAGGTCACGTGTCACAAATCAGTTAACTACGAAGAGGTCACGTGTCACATATCAGTTAACTACAAAAAGGTCACGTGTCACAGATCAGTTAACTACGAAGAGGTCACGTGTCACAGATCAGTTAACTACAAAGAGGTCACGTGTCACATATCAGTTAACTACGAAGAGGTCACGTGTCACAAATCAGTTAACTACAAAGAGGTCACGTGTCACAAATCAGATAACTACGAAGAGGTCACATGTCACATATCAGTTAACTACAAAGAGGTCACGTGTCACAAATCAGATAACTACGAAGAGGTCACGTGTCACATATCAGTTAACTACGAAGAGGTCACGTGTCACAGATCAGTTAACTATGAAGAGGTCACGTGTCACAGATCAGTTAACTACGAAGAGGTCCCGTGTCACAAATCAGTCACGAAGAGGTCACGAGTCAGGAATCAGTTAACTAGGAAGAGGTCACGTGTCACAAATCAGTTAACTACGAAGAGGTCACGTGTCACAAACCAGTTAACTACAAAGAGGTCACGTGTCACAGATCAATTAACTACAAAGAGGTCACGTGTCACAGATCAGTCAATTACAAAGAGGTCACGTGTCACAGATCAGTTAATTACAAAGAGGTCACGTGTCACAGATCAATTAACTACGAAGAGGTCACGTGTCACAAATCAGTTAACAACGAAGAGGTCACGTGTCACAAATCAGTTAACTACGAAGAGGTCACGTGTCACATATCAGTTAACTACAAAAAGGTCACGTGTCACAGATCAGTTAACTACGAAGAGGTCACGTGTCACAGATCAGTTAACTACAAAGAGGTCACGTGTCACATATCAGTTAACTACGAAGAGGTCACGTGTCACAAATCAGTTAACTACAAAGAGGTCACGTGTCACAAATCAGATAACTACGAAGAGGTCACATGTCACATATCAGTTAACTACAAAGAGGTCACGTGTCACAAATCAGATAACTACGAAGAGGTCACGTGTCACATATCAGTTAACTACGAAGAGGTCACGTGTCACAGATCAGTTAACTATGAAGAGGTCACGTGTCACAGATCAGTTAACTACGAAGAGGTCCCGTGTCACAAATCAGTCACGAAGAGGTCACGAGTCAGGAATCAGTTAACTAGGAAGAGGTCACGTGTCACAAATCAGTTAACTACGAAGAGGTCACGTGTCACAAATCAGTTAATTACAAAGAGGTCACGTGTCACAGATCAGTTAACTATGAAGAGGTCACGTGTCACAGATCAGTTAACTACGAAGAGGTCCCGTGTCACAAATCAGTCACGAAGAGGTCACGAGTCAGGAATGAGTTAACTATGAAGAAGTCACGAGTCACAGATCAGTTAAATATTAAGAGGTCACGTGTCACAGATCAGTTAACTACGAAGAAGTCACGTGTCACAAATCAGTCACGAAGAGGTCACGTGTCACAGATCAGTTAACTATGAAGAGGTCACGTGTCACAGATCAGTTAACTATGACGAGTCACGAGTCACAGTTCAGTTAATTATGACGAGTCATGTGTCACAAATCAGTTAACTATGAGGAGGTCACGTGTCATGTATCACTTAACTATTTAATAGATAATCAGTTAACTTATAAGAGGCTGCAATCAGGTTTGCACTCCTCTGTATGAACTCAGATTCAGATTGACCAGCTTTCTCACTGGACTATAGGAGATTGGGTCAAAACTCGGTGGCGGTTCTTTAGGAACTGTAGCAGAACTGGGCTGATCAACGCATTGCCAGCTGCTGAAAAGTGCAACATCACATGTTAGCCGCTGATAGCATCTGTTAGCAGCTTTTAGCAGCTGTTAGCATCATACAGTTTGAACTCCAGCTATGAGGAAACATTTGCCAACTAACAGCTCTGGACAACAACACATCATCCGTCAACCATCAGAAGTTTTCCAGTAAAGCGTTAACTCTGCAGTGGAAAAAGTAAAAACCAGTGGACTTGATCCACACACAACCTATAGCAAAGCATCCTAACATTGCCATGTTTTCCAGCAGCAGTCTTTGGTCTGAGCATGTGAGTAAGGAGCAAATCAATCAGGAGTATTGATCAACTCCCAAACATTTAGCCTTCTAACAGAGAGAAACAGCAGCTAATCAACAGGTTTGTCAGCGGCTGAGCCTCAGCAGAAGTCTGATCAGTGATCAATCATAGCAGAATAGTGTGTGCTGGATCAGAGGTGTTAATAAAGTTGTATTGATAGAGCAGACTCACCGCAGCAGCAAAAACACTTCCACAGCTTAGTCCAAGTCACCTTCGACCTGCTCTCACATGACACGATCAGCTGATCAAACTGCTTCCTGCTCCCTTCACAGCCTGAAGCTGTTTGTCTGACACCTTTCACTCCCGCTTCCTGTCAGGTTACCCAATCACCCGCCCAATCAAATAAACTTCAGGAAATGTCCGATCAATCAAAGCCCACTGACCTCCTTCTGTTGTCTCTCCAGCTCCTTCATCCGGATCTCCCGGGCTTCGGCTCTGGCAGCTCGTTTTGCCGCCAGCCTCGCCTCCGCCTGCACACAGAGATCAATAACATCCACCTTCATCAATGATAAATCATCAGAGTCCACAAAAACAAAAATAAACAAAAAACTACCACTCCACAGACAAGAATTACTGGTGAGACTGGGTGGGAACTGGTAAGACTGGGTGGTGTGACTGGGTGGTAACTGGAAAGACTGGGTGGTGTGACTGGGTGGGAACTGGTAAGACTGGGTGGTGTGACTGGGTGGGAACTGGTGTGACTGGGTGGTAACTGGTGAGACTGGGTAGTAACTGGTAAGACTGGGCTGTAACTGGTGTAACTGGGTGGTAACTGATGAGACTGGGTAGTAACTGGTAAGACTGGGTGGTGTGACTGGGTGGGAACTGGTGAGACTGGGTAAGAACTGGTAAGACTGGGTGGTGTGACTGGGTGGTAACTGGTAGGACTGGGTAGCAACTGGTAAGACTGGGTAGTGTGACTGGGTGGTAACTGGTAGGACTGGGTAGCAACTGGTAAGACTGGGTGGTGTGACTGCGTGGTAACTGGTAGGACTGGGTAGCAACTGGTAAGACTGGGTGGTGTGACTGCGTGGTAACTGGTAGGTAGGACTGGGTAGTAACTGGTAAGACTGGGTGGTGTGACTGCATGGTAACTGGTGTGACTGGGTAGTAACTGGTAAGACTGGGTGGTGTGGCTGCATGGTAACTGGTGTGACTGGGTAGTAACTGGTAAGACTGGGTGGTGTGGTGTACTTCTGCACAACGCGTGGTGGATCTAGGCGGACTCCACGCCGGTGAAGATGTCCCTTACGCAAACACTGTGCAAGTATAACTACAGCGTTTACTGGTCAGTGTCTGATGGTCTGAAACAGATTTAGTTCCAGATGTGGTCTACGTTCTTTATTTCCCTGTTCCACTTTTATTTATATCTCAAACGGCAGCTGGAAGTCACAACTAGCCAGATGATTTCCTTCTTTCCAAAGAAATGTTTAAAAATCATTTTTATAATGTAGTTTCCAGAAAGAAGCCTCCCAAGTCCAGGTAGAGGTCCTGGTCCAGGTCCAGGTCCAGGTACAGGTCCTGGTCCTGGTCCAGGTACAGGTCCTGGTCAAGGTACAGGTCCTGTAGCCTTTTCACAACGCTGCAGCTTGTTTTCTGTAATCGATGATGATGGTGATGATGAGCCTGTTGTGTCTGCTGCAGTGCAGATTAATATTCATGTTACTGCAGAGGATTAAAGGATGGAGGTCACACAGCCCTTAGTAGGTCAGCAAGGAGGGGGACCCCTCAGTATCTCCAACACCAGAATCCATTAAAAAGCCGACGTCAGCAGGTTTACGTCCTCCCACGTTACAGATACACATACAAAGAAAAAAAATAAATAAATAAAAAAATAATAACTAAAAAAATAATAAATATATATATATATGGAGGAAATACATAAATATTTTAATATTTTCATTACAGTGTGATTTATTTTCACACACTGTACTTTCATTCTATGTTTTTTTTTTTTTTACCTTATTCTCTCTCTCTACATGTATATTCTTGTGTACCAGCTGTCAATCATCTGTTTTGGGGCGGGGTCTCTTGTCCACACTGTGAAGTGACGTCCCACTGTGCTCTGAGCCAATGGGATTTCAGCATGAGTAGACCGCTTAATAAGCAAAAATCCATCAATAATAAAACGTGTGTCCGTCACACCCTCACGGCAGCTGGTGGGAGGTCCGTCTGTTAAACTGCTTAGTGGTTAAAAACCATGAAGAGAGGAATAAATACGGTACTCAGGCTACAGACTTGTCCTCTGGTCAAAAGTTAAAACGAAGATGGAAGAAGCAATCATTTCTGTAATCAGTACTATTGTTTAGAGAAATGTGCTGTTCCAACTTGGTTTCTTTTCTAGTAGCAGCGTTCTCCTTGTAATCATTATTAAAAGCTTTGCATCTTTTACATCGCCAGCCTGGGAAAAGGACGGGAGCTGGGTTTATCTGTGAAGGAACATTAATACAGTTTTCATCGCTGTGTAATCTAAGTAGAAAATATCAACCACACTTAAGTGTTTACATGGCTGACTTTTAGCCTAAAAGAGTTTCAGAAACAGACGAATGTAGACGAATAGAGTTGAATAAAGTAGTGGAAACTTGTGCTGATATCCCATTGGCTCAGAGCACAGTGATGGACAAGAAACCCCGCCCAAAGCAGATGATTGACAGCTTGGCTTAAAGGAAATAAAAAAGGAACAAAATGAATTAATAATAAATAAATACAAAACAAATTAATGAAGAAAAATAAATTAAATAATATGAAATTAAATTACTAAAATATTCACATGTATTTCTCTCTATGTTTGCTTATTTATTTGCTTATTCATTTCCAGATTTATTCTATTTGTGGCACTCCTATCCTTCCATACAATACACACCATATCGGACTGGTTTCCAGTTCTGATCCTGCGTTACTGAACCAGTCTGGGAGGCGGTTTGCACCAGACCAGAACCAGAACTGCAGAGGTAGAAGACGGGAAACAGATGCTAGTACACAAGTGTGTGTTTTTGTTCATGTCACCAGCGAGGAAGAGGAGGAGCTCATTCATCAGGGTCACATTCCAGCTTCAGTAAGTAGGACGACACAGAAAGGGACTTTGTTTCCACCCAGGCTCTTCATCATCATCATCATCATCATCATACCTGACAGCTACCTGTTCTCTTCTGATAAACTCATTTCATTAAAGTCATGTAAAAAATGAAACTGTTTTCATTGTTTATGGTCAGCGCCGGCCTCACAGCGAGGCCGCTGGTTCGAGCCTCGGCTGGGGAGGGATTCAAACAGCGGCCTTTCTGTGTGGAGTTTGCATGTTCTCCCGTGTTTGCGTGGGTCCTCTCCGGCTTCCTTGCGTCGTTCAAACACATGCATGTTAGGTTACCTGGTCTCTAAATCCTCCCTGACGTGACCGGTTTCTGTTGGTCCTGCTACCGTCTGGCCACCTGTCCAGAGACCTGCTTATATAGTCCAGGTAATTAATATTCTATAATTTCATGATTTTACATGTTACCAGAGGCACAATCTTCTGCTGGCATGCCTTGTTGCTATGGTAACAGTGTTGCTCTTGGCCTGGATGATGCCTTTACATGCTTCATATTTCTAAAGAAAGCTCATGAAGTAGCTGCTCTGTGATTGGTCAGATGCTTCGTCCTGATCCTGAATGTTTGGTAAGTCCACCTAGGTAACAGATAACCAGGTATGTTAATCAGGCCTCAGGTGCACCTGCTAACTGCTGGGCCGGACTCCAGCTTCCCCGCCAGCCTGAACTGGACTAAGAAGATGGATGAATGACTGATTTATTTTCAACGTTTTATAAAGAGAATCAAATCACTTAATATTTTCCAATTAATCTGATTCCTTTATGTTTACATTTTAGAGTAAATAAATCATCTTCAGTCACGTGATGAGCTCTCGTGGGTAAAGGAAGGGCCCTCATCTCAGCTGCGGCCCCTCCCGTCCCCCCGCCTGATCGCTGGTATCATCGATAACTCTCGATGAGCTCGCGTCTCACCTCTCGTGCTATCTGGTTGAGGGCATCGTCTTCCGCTGTCATCTTGTCCCGGTTCGGGATCCTCTTCCTGCCCGGTCCCTGAGTGCCCATAGCCCGGGGCGAGTTCTACCTGCTGCCGGATTTACACACGGAGGTCTCTGATGGTCCGGGATGCGCGGTGCTCCAGCCCCAGAAATCTCTGGAAAATACTGGCTCGGGTTTCTCCGGTGCTGTTCGGTTCGGTCACCTTCTCTGGGTTCCGGACCCCGCGGTCCACATCGCGACTGACTTCTCCGCGGAGTTCTGCGTCGGTCCGGGACCACCGGGCAGCGGTCTGAATAAAACCTGGAAGGTTAAAACCGGTCTGCTGGTGCTGTTCGGAACCAGAGGACGGAGGAGCCTGCGGCCGAGCTGCCGCTGTGTCTGGGCGACGTCAGTCTCCTGCCGTCCGTCTCTGCGGGACAACCGGAGCGCAAACCGGCCTGAAATCACCCGCAGTTCCTGCGGACGCCTGTAGCCGTGCTGCGCATCCCTCTGTGCGGAGACCCGGGCGCTCAGCGTCGGTGAAACGGTCGCACGGCTCGGTAAGCCGCCATCTTCACGGAGCTGCTGCGAAACAAACGACGTTGCGTGAAGCACGCGCCGTCACGCTATCAGGTGAGCCGCAGGTGGACTGTTCCCGAGGCAAGAAGCATCCCTACGCCGCAGTAGGGGGAGGAGGGGAACGTTTAATCCAGGCGCCCCGGAAATGACGTCATTCAGGATCACTCGTAGCAAATTTTCTGAAACAATTAAAACATTGAACCTTTGAATCACAGGGAACGTCACGCTCCGCGCGGACCGAAAGCTTACCGTTTCTTAAAAGTTCTGGTCTGAATCTGGATTATAAATGAGAACTATTGATCATCCACCTGGAAAATTACATGAAATACTCAGGAAACATAGTTTCAAAGCATACAAATAAAAGAATAATTTAAAAAACCTAAAAAGATTTAGAAGAGACATGTCTTCTGCTGGAAGTTCCTCCTCCTTTAATTCACGCTTCGAAGTGATTATCTGATAAAAATACACCAAAATAATTTTAATACCATCTGGAGGAATACACATCTTTACATTAGGTGAAGTGGTTTAACGGAGGCTCCGTATGACTGGTTGTCAGTTATTCATAAAATAAAAAAACTGAAAAAACTTTCTTTTTCTCTCCCTTAAGCGATTTTTGAGAATTTGGAGGAGCTGAATTTTTGCTAAAATGTGATTTTGAAATGTCTAAAATACAAATTAACGGGTTGTTCAGTGCTGGAAATTATCTATAAACACAACTTTCTCCCCCTGACGACTTCAGTCTGGAACGACAGGTGCATTTAATAAATAAAAATCATGTGTCTATAAAGACTGGATGGGTCATAGAATTAGTGATTCAGATGGCTGAAGGGTTCTAACCTATTCTTGTATAATCAGGGAACCATCTCTATTTTTATTATTATTATTATTATTATTATTAGTAGTAGTAGTAGTAGTAGTATTATTATTGTTGTTGTTGTTGTTACAGAAAGAAAGAAAGAAAGAAAGAAAGAAAGAAAGAAAGAAAGAAAGAAAGCTTTAAAAGATCCTTTATTTCCGGCTACACAAGCAAAGGAAAATGATTCCAACAAAAAATAAGGGGGATAAAAACAAAAATTGAGAACCAAACAAAAGACCCCAAAATTCCACAAATTCATCCAACCTGTTTGTGAGTTTCAATAAACCAAATTCCAGCCTGAGCCGAGCTGCCAGTAACCTGGTGAAGACCAGGAGAACCTCCTCTGACCCTTGATCCTGTTCCTTCTGGTCTTCCAAATGGCTAACTTAGCCTCACCGAAAATGAAATTTAACAGTGAGTGAACAGATTTTTTACACGCCGAGTACCTAGGACCAAAAACGAAATAACTGAAAGAAAACTGTTCTCCAAACCCCTCAAAGGGTTGTAGCATTACTATCAAAGGGTCTCTCTGGTGCAGTTTGCCCTCCGGCCCAGCGGTGAGGTAGATGATGCTGTCATCTTCCTCATGCAGAAGGCTCCTCCCCTTGGACACCATCAGCAGCACTGTGACATTCATGTTTCATGATTTCTCTGGTGCGTTCAACACCATCCAGCCTGCAGGGGGACAAGCTGGCGGACCATCACCTGACATCATGGACCCTGGACTGAGGCTGTCACCTGTACGTTCACGTAAAACTGCCACAAATCTGAGAACAGAACCTGAGACCACAAGTTCCAATACAGTCTTGGTAATGCATAATACCACAAATAATAACCAGAGATCACCAGATATAAAGAAACGTATTGCACACACACACACACACACACATACACACGCACACACAGACACACACACACACACACACAGGTGAAACAACAAGAATTTAAATATGGCGCAAAATTTAATTTATTTCAGTAATTCAACTTAAAAAGGGAAACTAATATATTATAAAAACGCATTATATACAGAGTCTGGTCCTGTGCATGAACCCAGGTCTTGGTCTAGTCCTGCGTATGAACCCAGGTCTCGGTCTAGTCCTGCATATGAACTCAGGTCTTGGTCTGAGTCCTTCTGCATGGACTCCTGCCTCCATGCGGCGTGGATGTTACCAGCCTGTGGTCCTGCTGAGTGGAATGAAGACCAGGATGCTTCAGTCCTTCAGCTCTTCTGCATCACTCCGTCTCATGTGTCTCATCTTCCTCTTCGCAATGCTGCATAGATGGTCTACGGGGTTCAGGTCTGGAGAGTCTGCTGGCCAGTCCGGCCAGGTAATCCTGGGTCATTGAACCAGGTTCTGGTTCTTGTGGCAGTGTGGGCAGGTGTCAAGTCCTGCTGGAAAATAAAGTCAGCATTTCCACAAAGGAAGTATGAAGAGCTCTAAGACCTCCTGGTAGACGCTACGTGGACTCTGGACTTAATAAAGCCCGGTGGACCAGCACCAGATGACATGGCTCCCACATTACCACTGACTCTGGAAACTTCACGCTGCACTTTAAGGGTCTTGGATCTCCAGTTTTCCTCCAGACTCTGGGACCTGGATTTCCACATGAGACGCAGAATTTGCTCATCAGAAAAGAGCCCTTTGGACCACTGCTCAGCAGACCAGGTCCTGGTTTCTTTAGTCCAGTTGAGACGCTGCTGACTTTGTGTTTTGTTCAGGAGCAGCTGGACTAGAGGACTACAATGTGAAGTCCAGGTCCAGGATCCGTCTGTGTGTGGTGGCTCCGGAAGCTCTAACTCCAGCCAGTTTTTGTAAGCGCGTACCACCACAGTGTGTCTCAGGACCTTTTTTCCCCTCAGAACACTGAGCAACAAGCTTCACAAAGACACCCTCAACCACTGTTTCAGTCGGCCAAGACTGATTCCCAACAACCTGAAGTTCAACATTTTATATGCAAAAATATATTAGTGATATGTGACTTACAATATATTTGACTTTGTTTTTTTTTTTTACATTACCCTGGTATTGTGTGTTGCAGCCCCAAGGGGGACACAAGCCAGTGATCTCAGAGAGCCGGTCCCAAGCCCGCTAGGACGGCCGGTCCCAAGCCAGCCAGAAAGGCCGGTCCCAAGCCCGCCAGGAAGGGCATCCGGCGTAAAACGTGTCAAAGAAAACACAAATAAATAAATATTTTCACAAAGATGGATAGGATCAGGAGTAAGTGCATCAGAGGGACAACACAGGTTAGATGTTTTGGAGAAAAAGCCAGAGAGACCAGACTGAGATGGTTTGGACATGTACTGCGGAGGGATAGTGAACATATCGGTAGAAGGATGCTGGTTTTGGAACTGCCAGGCAGGAGGCCTAGTGGAGGACCAGAGAGGAGATTTATGGATGTTGTGAGGGAGGACATGAAGGTAGGTGCAGAGGACAGGGTTAGATGGAATTAAATAATTCACTGTGGTGTCCCATAAAGAGAAAATCTGAAAGGAAAGAAGAAGATCCCGATATTGTGTTTTCCTAGTATAACTCACCTTATGGTGCTCTCCACACCTGGAGCCACAATCGTCTTCGTAGCCTGGAAATGTCCCTTCCTCAGACTGGTTTGGTGTCATGCTGGTACAGTTTTACTTTAGTCATAACCTCCCAACGTCTGCCTCACTGCAAGACCGTGGTCTTCTTGTTAAAAACAAAACAAAAAAACTCCCTCTGGAATGAGGAAAATCTTTTAGATTTTTTACTTGAAAAGGCAAATAAATCTCACCAGGTGAAGTTACCTGTGAGTGACTAACAGGTAAGAGGGAATGATGGGGAAACAGGAGGCACAGAGGCCCGAGGAGCTGGATGCTGAGGAACCCAGTCCAGCTGCAGGAAGCCTTCAGCTACCTACCAGTTGCTGTTTGGTGGTCCTGCAGTACTTTTTATGTTTGGCAGCCTGAATGCGGAAACAGATTTACTTCCCACAGTGTTCGGGGCATCCAGAGGAACCGGGGATGCTTAGTGTAGTTCTCCAGCATCAAGTCTGTCCACTCTGCTGAAATCCAGGTCAGGATTTTCCCTGATGGAATGAATGTTTTCATTTCTCGCATCAACCTTCATGTCTTCTCCTGTGGTTGGTCAACGTGAAGCTTGAATATGGGGTCCTTCACCAGCGGATATGACAACAGTTCACATATATACAAAGATGTGCATATAAAGATGTGTCCTGAGACTGGAAGCCAGTTCTGACATTGTCTCCTGGCTGTGTTGTAAACTCCTGTAATTGCAGTAAACAGCGGTGTCTTCTCGTCGATCTGAGTGTCCGTCATTCATTGAGAATTTTTCTAACCATGCATGTGAAGGGATGTGAACTTATCTGGTTTCAGACTTCCATTCTTTCACAGAGTTTCTGATGAAATATTTCTGCAATGGGACAGATTTGTGCTTCTGAGGGTGTAAAAGTAACACTTCTTTACCTGCTGATCCTCATCTGGCGACAGACAGCAGCTCAAATCGTAGCAGCAGCAATTTCCAGCAGCTGCTGCAACCTGCCGCGAGTCTCCACAGCTTTCCAGAGCTGCTGGAGCTGCTGACAGGCAGCTAACAGCGCTAACGGCTCACACTGACAGGCTTCTGGACCACCTGCTTCATGTGTAGCTGAGGAGGTTCAGGAGGGAAAGTCTTCCATCTTAAAGAAGCTCTGTGGCGTTGCTGCTTTGTGAATCTCGCTTTGCATCTTACCAGTGAGGAGAGCTGCTGTCTGTCAATCATTTCTGCCTGTGTGTCCTGCCCCGCCCACTCTCCACCCCCTGATCACTTTTTTTGCACATTCGAATATTTTTTTTATTTTTATTTGGAGGATGACAAAACTTTATTTACTAACACAAACTCTGGAATAATTTGCAGCCATTTATGTACAGCTGCAAAATCTTTATGACTTTATGTTGAGCTCAAAACGGGGCACCACAAAGAACTGCACCAGCGTCAGTCTGGAGCGTCCGGCTGTGTAGATATCAAACTTGGACAGAGATCACCTTCACAACCAGCAGTCATCACAATACAAACACACAACTTCTCCTTTAAGAATATAACAATGCGTTATTAAAGTAAAGTACAGTAGTTATCAGTCAATTCTACTTTACTTAAAGACCCACTCCGGTGAAAATCATGTTTTCATGTGTGGCATTTATCTGACGCTAGAGGACATATCTTGTGAAATTTTTTTAGCAAAATGGCTTTTCTGAGTATTTCTGCGTTTAAATCATTGTGAATCAATGGCCGACAGAAAAAGGCGCGCCCTCATTTACACGTCATAACCCCACAGGGCGGGGCCACAAGCTCCTGCCCCGCCCGCTCTGACTCTGTGGAGAAGAGATGGCGTATCGACACGTATGTGCAGTAGCAGGTTGCTAATCATGTTAACTTTCAATATTTACAGAAAAACTTTGCTGTGAGAGCTTTCTCGGTCATTGGTTTGGTGTCAACACTTCAAGGAAGACGTGAGTTACACGCCTTTTTTTTTTATTTTCTTTTTTTTAGCACCATTAATGATCGGTGGACAAGCATGCAGAGCTAGCACACAGCGACGGGAGGGGGTGGGGGTGTTGGGCGCCGACGGGGGAGGGCCCTGAGCAACCCTGACTCCGCCCACAACTCAGAGGCGAATTGCTGATGAGCTACTGGTCCTCTGCAGAAGCAGAGTCCTGGAAAAGGGAACAGGTTTTGTGATTTTTGTCAAAAACTTCATAATCACAATTTAAAAACCACTGAGAACAATTTAAGTTGTTCCAAATAAGCATTGGAGTGGGTCTTTAATAGATATTAGTGTTGAACTCTACCACACTAGGTACATATACTGGTACCTGTATAATAAACAATCACCTGTGCAGGTGTGGAGCTGACTGGGCGTTAAGGAGGAGAATCCGCATCACTGAGGCCAGTTCGATATGCATTTCGATACGCAGCCATTGATAAGATACATTAAGGAAAAAGCTTTGTGCCGATACGATGCGAGACGATTCACCCGTTCACGACATGATGCGATTCTTTGAGGATTTGACAACAATTTGACTTTAGACAATGCGATTCGGTTCAATACGATTCAAAACAACACAAGGACTCTACAAACCCGCATCACAGTTATTTTCTCCTCTCATCCCTGTGAAGGATGTGCTGATTTATTTTCTTCTTAAAAAGAAGATGCAGTTTGACATGGAGTAGAGGATTGTTTTATTCCTAGTAAACACTAAATCAGAAACAAAAATGCTTTTTCTTCATTACATGGACTAAAATACATTTTAGCCATTTTTGTTTGGCCTCTTAATGAAAAAAAAAACATGGACCAGGAAACATTTAACTGATAATGTTCTCTGTAATTTTACAATGTTTTACTGAATATTAATCAAACTTACATACTTTGAATGTCGGGGCCGGACAAAACGTCCCAGTCCGGCTGAGTTATACAGAAAAGGCTCAATACGACAGGCCCAACAGGACCCGGGTGTTAAACCTGTGAGGAAGCAGCCCACCTGTAAAGATGTGTTTGGGTTGGCAAGACCCAACAAATATTTTATATTTTATAATAATCAATGGTCAGCAATAGACTGCCGACCTGTCCAGGATGTAGGGCTACTGACTCATCCACGTAGGGCTACTGACTCATCCACGTATCGATAGGAATACATCAAGAATGTGAATGAGATCCAACCAGTAGCAGGTTTAGCTTTTGTTTCGCTAATTTGCATTGTTGACTTTATTTTCCTCTGTTTGTTTTTTCATGTTATTTTATGTTGTTTACAAACAAAGAATCTTAAATTTCATAAACAATAATTAAAGGCAAAATCAGTAAATGATTGTGAAATTTCAAGCTAAAAGTATCGTGGGCTTTATTGATGTCGATGTTGTAGCTTGACTGGGAGCATTGAATGTGGGCCGTTCATGTGCTAATTAGCCTCTTAATTATGTCTCCTGCTGGGAAAGACAAACTTCAAATAGTACCTATAGCAAAGACGAAAGAGGTGAAACAATAGTTATTAACCCAAATCATAAAATTACTTCTTACTATGATCAAGCAGAAATATTACTACAGTGCACTGGTTTGTAAGTGCACCTGGACTCGTACTGCTGGGCCAGACTGGTGGACAAGCAGGATTTGGTTTAATATTAGTCTGGAGAGTCTGTCTCTGTCAGTCTTGGACATTTATGACAAGGACAGAGCAGAAAATGAAGAAGAAGAATCCGAGCAGTTAACACAACAAATGTAGACCTGAGACCCACAAACACTGCTGCTCCAGTCACTCTGTCTTTCTGGGCTGGTCCAGACCGGGCTGAGCTAGACCAGACTGGACTGGGTTAGACTGGACTGGACTGGGCTGAGCTAGACCGGACTGGGCTGGGTTAGACCGGACCGGACTGGGCTAGACTGGACTGGGCTGAGCTAGACCGGACTGGACTGGGTTAGACCGGGCTGGACTGGGCTAGACCGGACTGGACTGGGCTAAGCTAGGCCGGACTGGACTGGGTTAGACTGGACCGGACTGGACTAGGCTAGACTGGACTGGGCTGAGCTAGACCGGACTGGACTGGGTTAGACTGGACCGGACTGGACTAGGCTAGACTGGACTGGGCTGAGCCGTACAGAATAAAAACAGATTGTGTTTTTATTGGTTTTGTTACGTTGACTCTTCTCAGAGTCGGAAGTTTGATCATTTCTATCGTACACAGATAAAACGTCGTCCCTCTCAGTGTTTGCTGTGTGCACATGATGAAGGTGGAACATCTGATGAGGATGAAGAGGAGCCAGAGGCAGGAACCCTGGTCCAGGTTCAGAACATGTAGTTGGATCTCCACTGAGTGCCGTTGCTCTCTGTAAACAAGAAGAACAACCAATAAAACCAGTGTCAGAGCTCAGACTGATCTGTGTATCTGTGTGGGATCAGACTGGTTTAACATCCGTCTTACTGGGGAAATCTTGTGTGGACTTCCTCTTCTGATGAGATCCAGAAACCTGCAGAGTTTCACACAAACACAAAGTTTTACAGCATCATCTCTTTGTTTCCATGGCAACAGCATCGTCACTGTGATTAATTCTTTGGCCGTGTGTTCCATGCAACCCACAAACCAGCCCGAACCACCTGGTGTCCAGATGTTTGATCAGCATCACAGAGCCAGACGTGCAGCCATCCCTGTTCTTCCAGAAAGCAGGGCTTAATATTTTACACCTGCTAAATCATTCCAGTTTGTCCTGCAATGCAAACACTACATTTTCCACTTTCCAGCACCTATAATCCATCCATCGGCTGCGTGCCCACTTTAACATGTCTGGCTACATTTATGCACCTCTTCCTGCCTGAACTAAACAACAAGGCTGGTAACAAGAAAAGATGGTAGGAGGATGATGATGTTAGAGATGAAACAAAGATAAAAAGGATGTTTCATTCAAAATGACTCTTGTGTTGTGAGTGACTGATGTTTGACCAAGAAAAAAACACCACGTCCTATAAGGGCAGCTGCATTTACACCAGGGGTGCACAAAGTCGGTCCTCGAGGGCCGCTGTCCTGCAGATTTTCAACGTTTCCTGCTTCAACACACCTGACTCAAATTAAATAGATCCAACACCCTATTAAGTTTTGCACAATGACTCATCAATTTGAGTCAGGTGGTTTTAAGCAGAGACACATCAAAAACCTGCAGGATTGTGGCCCTTGAGGACAGGAGCTGGGAACTTCTAATTTACACAAAAGAAAAAATAAAACTGAAATAATCTTAAGGTGGGGACGGTGAAACTGTCCGAGTCACCTGGACAGCCTGAAGACTGCCAGGACAGGTAGGAAGCCTGGTTTCCATGACCACCTCTCAGTGGGACAAGGGGGGTGGGCTACCCCCACCCAACATTCACGCCTTGGTTGGTGTGGGAGGGCTGGATGTATTCCTAGTGGTAGAGGAGGAGGGGTGGTGGCAGTGTTGATGGGGGAAGGTGGGAGCATGTAGAGTTCCTGACTCCACCTCCTCCTTTAACCACACAACACACCCGAACACTTGCATATAGTCTTTGTAGGAGCCATATGTTGGGTTATTTATTTCCCACTTGAAGTATGTGTGCACTGGTGCAGTGACACCACCGGTGATTGTGGGTGGCACTTTGGGTGTGTTGAGGTTATTAATGAGTGTGCTCACCTGTGTTGGTTTGGGGCCTGGAGCGACAGGGTGAGCTTGAGCTGAAACTTTCTATTAACCGTCATTGTTATTATCATTGTCACTGTCATTGTATAATATTAACATCAGTTAAATGCATTATTTTCATACAACCTTATACATCCTGAAGCTCATTAAACAAAGTAGTGTATGCTTCTTGAGATTGAGATATGGATGTAAAACAATAAAGCATTATGACATCTGCACTTTTAGCGTGATGCGTTTTGGATAAAACCTCAAGTATCAGCCTGCCGCGGCGTTGTAAGGTTAAGGTTAAAGTTGGTGCGCCGCAATAGTCTTTATTTAAAAGTTTGCAAAATTTCTACAGTTGTTGTCCTCGTCTTCATTCTTCTTCCTGATCCTCTTCTTCTTCTCTGGTTTGTTTCTTTCTCTGGTCGCATGCCAGCTGTTCTGCTCAGCACTGCCCCTGTGGTTTCTGGTGGTTTGCTCCGTCTTCTGCTTCAAGCGACGGACAGCTAAGCTCCCTGAAAATGGACCATATCACATAAGTAACCGTCACCGACATATCTGTCTTCTGCTTTGAGCATAAATGGGCCTTTAGCATAAAGTAAGTCCAGAGTTTTACCGTCCCGTGTGGTACAGCCAACATACCGATGGAAAGTTGGTAGAATCCAGTGTGACATGAATAAAATCACCAGTGAAGCACAGAAAAGCATTCGGCTGTTTCATCTGTAACTGCAGGAGTGTTGAGTGGATTGCATCACACGCAGCAGCTCGATCAGCTGACTGTGAGATGTAAACACTGATCATCAGAGCGCATGACAGCTCTCGGGGAAGATTGTAGGTGTTCGATGTTCGGTGTGCAGAGACGTACCTTCGCAGTTACATTTCTGGGATTTCCCGTAAATTACAATCCTGCCAACTTTCCTCTTTCCACGCGTGATATCTCGGTACGGCGGAACAGTCCTGAAGCCGGGTACGTTCACACTAAGGTCCGGGATGTCCGCGTGCAGCCATGTTTTCCCTCTGAGTTTTAACTAGCGTGCAAAGTTTGTCCACCTTGTTTCCCAGAGACCTCACGTCCCCATGATGATCGATGGAACTGAGGGTTTATATCTTCTCATCTTCTCCTCCTTGACTTTCGCTCCAGCTCTGCAGCCAGGTTGAGCTCCGCAGGGATCAAGGGTCGAGGCAGGTATGGTGGCCTGGAGAGAGCTAACAGCTGCTTGTGTACCTGTACATGACCCCCGACAGGTCAGCACAGCCCTCAGCCACAAAAAGTCCAAAAAGGACAAGAAGGTCCAGAGAAATATGATGAAAGCTGGAGATGTCCATGGCAGCGAGTCTTAGTTTAAACAAAAAAATTCAGTTAAGAAAAAGAAGAAAATAAAACTAGAAAGATTAAAGAAGACAGAGCTGCTGCGACTAGCTGCCACACTGCAGCAGCATCTTAATCCTACGTGCTCGGGATCCATTGCATGGCATGAGATCGCCTTTTCAGATAGGGTAAAGAGAAGCGTAACGACCAGGAAGGTTGAAGAACTACTGAGTGGTCTCTTCACTTTGTATCATGAGAGTGGAATAAACAGTGCCAGCCTGAAGCAGTACTTCTGGGGCACTTCCACATGAAGGTTTCGATGCCTACCAGAGTAGGTAGAACCCAGTTGCTGCCATATCCTAGAACACTGGACTGTTTTCTATGCTGGCTTTTTACACCACTTAGAGAAGGCTTGCTAAGACAGACAGATTAAGATTAAGTAGACATTTTCAATCTTTCATTGTCATCAGTTTTAAATGCAGTTTGTGAAATAATGCAGTTATTTTGATTCTTGTCCCAGGAGGCCACTAACATTAATTAATTCTCCACTTTTGCAGTCAAGACTGAACTATGTGATTATTTAAAGAAAGACACTCAGATGTGTCTTGAATCTTGATCTGATCTGACCCTAGTCCTCAGCTGGAAAAGGGTGGAGTGTCCACTTGGAGATCTAAGGAGGATCGGTGGAGTGTCTGCAGTGATGTGGACTCTGCATGGGTCTGTTGTGGTGGAGAAGGAGCTGAGCTGGAAGGAGAAGCTCTGCAGGTATGTTCTTGGTCTATGTTCCTACCCTCACCTCATCAATCTCTAACAGTAATAGCAGTTGTTGTTTCTGTATGTTGGAACACTGAGTTACTAGCTGTTGGTATTGGAGCAGATTAAAATGGAAAGATTAAACTGGAGAGAGCACATTGCACACTCGCCAAAAACCATCATCAAAGCAGAAGCCAAGACCTGTGAAAGCACGCTTCCACAACTACCAAGACAAACAACACATGATGGATGCGTCCTGGAAGCTGGCAAGGGAGAATTGTGCCATAAAACATGGAAACTCCACGGTAATGTTTTTTTCAGGACTTTTCTGCCGCGGTGGTTCGTAAGAGGAAAGGCAACAATTCAGTGAAGAAGCAGCTCCAAGTTCTTGGTGCAGAATATAGATAAGCTACCATGGATCAAGCCAGGTTTTTGATAACCCTGCTGAGACGGAGAAACACATGGACGCGCTGGATGGCGGTGAGTGATGTTTGAACTGTTATGCACAGCCTAGATCATCTCGGAGTGCCGTCTGTCTGTGAGTATGCTAACCAATGCAAATTGTGTTAAGAATGGAGCCTAAAACCAACAAATGACTGCATAGGGAAAGATGGGATTTGCCTCCTGGCAACCCAGACTGATATGCATCATTTTGCTGCTAAGAATCCCACTCGCTCGGACAGTGTTGTGTTTTTTTTGTTAGAGTTTGGCAGTGGGTACCTGGTACAATGGTTTTTGTTGTAACTGTTCATTATGTTTCTGTTGGCTGTATGTTTAATATCATGATGCTTTTGACTTTGACATTTGAAAGATGCCTTGTTATTCTGCTCGCTAACCACTGTTACGGCGGGACTTAAATTGTGTACTTGGAATGTTAAGGGAATACATACACCTATGAAACAAATTACCTGAAAAAAGAGGGAGTGTAAATAGCGTTACTACAAAAGACCCATTTAAATGACACTGAGCATCTAAAAGTCCAACAGGGAGGGTTTAGTCAAGTTTATTTCTCATCTTTTACATCAAGGAGCCAACGAGATGCATTGGGTTGTTATGTAATTATAAAGGGCATAACCTCTGGAGAAGAAATTACAATACTAAATATTTACAATCCTCTTGGCCTCCCAACACATTTGATCATTTTCTGAAGTCATTAACCTTGGTGGTAAACACACTATAATAGGAGGTGATCTTAATTGTCATCTCAGCCCTGTTATTGATAAATCCCCACCTGGTAGAGCATCACCCTCTCCTGATGCCAAGTTACTGCATTCTGCAAGGACGTAGATTATACAGATGTGTGGAGCTCAGCATCCTACTGATAGAGAATACACTTTTTTTCAAATGCCTCACAGTCATTTACTAGGATAGATTATTTTTTGCTTCTCAGATCTTTATTAAATTCTGTTAATTGTTGTTCAATAGATCTGATTATAATCTGACCATGCTGCTGTATTTTTAGAATATAAATTGTCACACCCATTAAGTCGGACCAGGTATTGGAAATTTAACCCCTTTGTTTTAAAAGATGAGGAGTTTACCTCCTATTTAAGAGACAAATTCAAATTCTTTTTCTCCACAAATTCAGCTTCATCTAATGACTCGTCTTTGCTATGGGAGACCTCAAAAGCCTTTTCGCAGGGTATTATTATATCCTATACTTCTACCAAAAAGCAAAGACAGGCCGAACAAGAAAAAATTATCGAATCCAAACTAAAGTGTGCTGAGAGAGAATATGGAATATGGCCGTCTTCACAAAAAAAAAAAAAAATCAAGGAAATTTCTGCACTTTGTTGTACTTCAGATACCCTGCTGACAATTAAAACAAAAACTGTATGAAAGTGGTAACAAAACAGGGAGATACTTAACTAAGAAAAAGGCTGATTCTCAAACAATTGGCTCAGTTGTGGAAAACCAAGGAAAGCAATCTTTTGATAACCCAAATAAAAACAGTACTTTTAAAAACCTTTATGAAAATTCATCTAAGTCTGAACAACAGCCTGACTCGTTAAAATAAATGGATAATTTTTTTTTTTTTCGCTGACACTTCCTTGTTTGTCAGAAGAACAGAGAGCAACTCTTGATTCCCCTATATCTAAAAAAGAGGTACTCGATGTAATCAAAAGATTACAGTCTGGCTGTTACACCCGCATCAGTTTCTGCAGCGCTCACAATCCTTCCAGCCGTGCACCACAGCAATCACTCTCCAGATTGTTGATCATCTACACCTGTTCCAGCCAGTCACTCTCCAGACCTCTAATCAGCTACACCTGCATCCAGTATCCTCACTCGGTTATAAATACTCCAGCACCGAGCTCATTCCCTGTCGGACCTTGCTCATACCAGCATGGGTCTGTCATCTCTGCCGTTCCAGCTTTATGGGTTAGGGATGCCCAGTCAGCTCAACCGTTGTCTGCCTGAGTAAGCTTATTCCCTTGTGTTCCTGAATATTAAATAAAGTCTATTAACCCATCTCCTGTTTCCGTGAGGTCCACACTGGCAAGTCTCCTGGTCCAGATGGACTCAGTGTGGAAGGAATTTCAGGATATATTAACTGATCCTTTGTTATATATGTTTAATGATTCCCTGGCTAAAAATACATTACCACAATCCCTGAGGGAAGTTCACATCTTAGTGATTTTAAAACAAGGTAAAAATCCTGAAGATTGTGCGTCATACAGATCCATATTGTTATTAAAAGTAGACTAGAAAATTCTGTCCAAGGTGTTAGCTCTTCGGTTAGAAAAATTACTACCCATGTCAATTAACGAAGACCAAACTGGGTTTATTTAAGGTTGAATCTCATACAATAACATGCACCGGTTACTAAACACTATTCAGTACTTCCAACATCGCTCTAAAAGTGGTCTAGTGCTTTCTCTAGATGCCGAGAAGGAATTGATCGCATTGAGTGGTCACACTTGTTTCACACATTGAGTAGATTTGGTCTGGGAACAATCTTTATAAACTGGATAAAAATCCAATATGTAAAAATATACCCACATAAAAATCCTATAAAAAAATCCTCTCTCAGCAGTGCTCACAAATGGATTACGCTTGTTTAGCCATTTCTAGAGGAACAAGGCAGGGCTGTCCCTTCTCACCGCTGATTTTTGCTCTTGCAGTTGAGCCTTTAGCTGAGGCGGTTAGGGGTAACAACAACATTAGTGGCCTTCAAATTGTAAATAGGGAACATAAATTTACACTCTATGCTGATGACGTTTTGATCATTACTGATATCCCTTCCCTTATTGAGAAAATCAATGCTTTTAGTTAGGCTGGGTGGCTGGGTGGCTGCACATCTGACACTGTGGTCAGCAGCACCGGAGCACCACAGGGCACTGTGCTCTCCCCTGTCCTGTTCACAATCTACACATCAGACTTCCAGTATGAGTCTGAGCTCTGCCACATGCAGAAGTACTCAGACGACACTGCCATAGTTGGATGTATTAAGGATGGACAGGAGGAGGAGTACAGGAGTTTGGTGGAAGACTTTGTTGGCTGGTGCAGGGCGAACCACCTGAAGCTGAACACTTCCAAAACCAAGGAGCTGGTGGTGGACTTCAGGAGGAACAGATCAGACCTGAGGCCCGTCTCCATAGAGGGTGTGGAGGTGGAGTCGGTCAGTTCATATAAGTACCTGGGACTGCAGCTTGATGACAGACTGGACTGGTCAGAGACCATCAACGCCATCCACAAGAAAGGACAGAGCCGTCTGTACTTTCTAAGGAGGCTGAGGTCCTTCAACATCTGCAAGAAACTGCTGCTGATGTTCTACCAGACTGTGGTGGCCAGTGTCCTTTTCTATGCTGTGGTGTGTTGGGGAGGCAGCATAAAGAAAAAGGGACGCAGCACGGCTGGATAGAGTGATCCGAAGGGCAGGATCTGTGGTGGGCACAGAGCTGGACTCTTTGGTCTCAGTGGCAGAAAAAAGGACCTTGGACAAGATCCTGACCATCCTGGACTCCTCCTCTCACCCTCTGCATAGAACTCTGAGCAGGCAGAGGAGTGTGTTCAGCCCCAGACTACTGTCCCTGACCTGCTCCACCAACAGACTCAAAAACTCTTTCGTACCCCGGGCCATCCGGCTGTACAACATCTCGCTGAGGGCGCAGGGGTCACAACCACAACCATAGTCTGAATAGTTTTTATGGACATGTGCCTTTTTCTCATTTGGAAGCACATTTGCTCTTATCCCATTCTGTTAACACTGTCTCAGCAGTTTTTGCACATCCTGCACTTTTTCACTCATGCACCTTGTTTGGCTACCACCGTCAACATATGTACATACTTGATCACCTGTACAGTATATATGTACATAGACCATAATAATGGTCTTCTTTATCTACCGTTGCCTCTATTTAATTTTAAATTAGTCTAGTTATGCTTAAGTACTAACCCCTAATGTCAAGTACTAACCTTTAATGTATGTATATGCTACTGGATGCTTGAATTTCCCTCGGGATCAATAAAGTATCTATCTATCTATCTATCTATCTATCTATCTATCTAGTAACTTCTCATGTTATAGGATAAATTTTACTAAGTCTGAGGCTATGTTTTATACATTTGAACAAATGTATAAAACAAATTTTCCTCTTTTATTTGACTGAATACGGCTGGACCTAGAAAGATGGAACACTCTCCCTATTACTTGGATGGGCGAAATCGCATTATTAAAAATAAAAGTTCTTCTTAAGCTTCTCCATCCATTACAAATGGTTCTGGTTATTTTGTCTCACAAATCAATATAACGATTAAATAGTTGGTTCATTTCATTTATGTGGTCTAAAAGAAAGGCACGTCCCAAGATAGCCATGATGCTGAGGTTTAGATCTTCCAGATATGAAAAAATTACCAAATTAGCTCACATTTATGTGCCATAGGAGATTGGGTACAAAACAAACCTACATCGCTATGGATGGATATAGAAAAACAATGCAGATTTGACTCTTCGAGACATGTCAGACACAGAGAGGCAAATTTTCTTTACCAAATCAATTAGCTGTGTTAGAATTGTCATGGTTGCAGAGCTGCTCTGCAGAGCTGCAATCAGGATGATCTCCTACACCTGCCCTGATTGTAATTCCCCTCACCTGCTCCCTGCCCTACTTATACACTCTTCACTCTCTGCTTCCCTGCCAGATGGTCAACAGTACTAACCTTGTTGAGATCCAGCTATGTTCTTGTTCCAGACTTTCTTGTCATCGACCCTGTTACGTCCGTGGAGATTCTCTTGCCTGACCCCTGCCGGATCCCTTCAAGTGCCCATCTGGATATTGACCCTTGCCCGTATGACCACGGAGATTGCCTGTCCCTCTGGATAAGTACTGCACTGAGCCTCACTGTGAATGAACATTGCCTGCCCTGACTACGTCTTTTGGATTCTGAAGTTCATTTCAGGAGTCCTCACTCACAGACCTGGGATTGCCTGACTCCTCCAGCTAACCATAACTGGTTTCACTTCCTCCATCCCCTGGCCCTAAATAAACCTTATTCTGTTCAAACCATTTGTTCTATGTGTGGCTGAATTTCCAGGTCTTCAGGAGCAAACCTGACAAGAATATTCTGTAATATTATAAGGGTGTACTCTGCTGTCAACACTTCGCACCTTAAGGAGCTATGGTAGAGGGAACTCAACTGTACTATTACTTACCATTAATGGAAAGACATTTGACGAAATGCAAAAACATTGTGTACCTGTGTTAGAGTTAAAGCGACGCAATACATGATTCCCCATAGGGCCCGCATTTCCCCTTATCTACACCACAAATTTAAGCCCGACTCTTCCCCACTGTGCCCCCTCATGCATTGCTTTTGGTCTTGTTCAAAAGTGCAAACTTTCTGGCAGATTTTTGGACAGGAAATTGATGTTTTCTGTTAATTTGAGTTGTAGCCCTTTTGTTTTTGTACTTGGATTGACTGACCCCGTTGTCTCCAACAAATACCATAAGAAATTGTATCAAATGCTTACTTTTTGTGCCAGAAAATGTTTGCTGGTTAACTGGACCTCAGACCAGATTCCCACTATGACACAGTGGCATAAGACTATTCTCAGCTATGGTTTCCTTGATTCTCTAACTTGTCGTCTACACCACAAGGATGAGGACTAACTTTTTCTGGGACTAGAGATCTCAGCAGTTGTTAAAAGGGCATTTGTATCTTGATATCCTGAAATGATAGAGATTGTTTATATGGGCCGTTGTTTGTGTTTGTCTGTTCCTTGCTTTGTTTCTTATATCTCTTTATTGTCCGTTTGGAAAAAACAATACAGTTCATGGAATTGCTGAATGATCCAGAGAAGATGGAAGCCGATATAATCTCTCATCTTAATTACCTAAATCTAAAGCTGTAAGGAAAGAACAACACAGCTGATGTTGGCAGTTTGTGCTACCAGAGGTAACTAATGGTGTTCAAAAGTGACCTACAGGTTCAATATTTCCTACCACACACATTATCTGGATTTTACTTAATATCTGTTTGATACTTCATGCCCTTTTAAATGACGAAGTTTTTATTGGTTTCTAGCGTTTATCGACAGGAGGAACTCCTTCACTTTCCGAACTTCTGGAACAGGCCAAAGAACAGAAGATTGTCAGCAAGATGTTGAATTTGTGCAGAAGCTAACTGAAAATTTCAAGATGCGCTTTAATGACTTTATTTTGGGATAACGGGTCCTTCTGTGCATCAACCATCTATTTCTAGTCAGAAATGTGAGAGAGCTCTCTTCAGAAACACCTCCCATGGCCACTGCTGTTTCCCTGCAAACTGTGCAGGGAAGCAATTCTCTTTTTGTTGTGGTTCTTAACGCTGGAACCAGACATGAACTTGCTCACCTTCTTCTTGGATCCGACGGCACTCAGAGCTGCGATTTTACTTTCAATGTCAGAAACCTGGAGAGGAAACAGATGCTGGATGAGCAACCAGAACAGACCCAGTCCAGCTGACAGCATTCAGGACTGTGTTGAAACATAAAAGTCCAAATAAATTGACAAGGAAAAGGAAACAAGCTTCCTGCACAGGTCCACAAAACAGGCACCGTCCATTTAACAAGTACCACCTACCTCTTGGGCACTGCCCACCCCTAAGGCCTTACCCACCTCCCCGGCCCTGTCCGACTCTGATACTCTGCCCACCTCCTAGACCAGGGGCTCAAGGGCCGGTGTCCTGCAGGTATTGGATGATTCCCTGTAGCAACACACCTGATTCAGATGAATGAGTCATTAACAGACTTGTGCAGAACTTGACAACAAGCTGTTAGAGATAATTTTATTTGAATCAGGTGTTGCAGTAGAGAAACATCAGGACACCGGCCCTGGAGGACTGGCGTTGGTGATCACCATCTTAGACCCTACCCCATCTCCCAGGCATCTCCCATGCCCTAGACACCGCCCACCTCTCAGCCCACCTCTCAGCCCCCACCCACCTCGCTCTCAGCGCTCTGGACCCTGGCAGCGGTCAGAGCCACCACGTCCTCCAGCTCCGACAGCTCAGAGTCTGTGGTCCCTCCAAAGCGGTTCTTGGCACTCTGCTCCAGACGCCGCAGCTTGGTCTCCAGCTCGTAGGACTGACCGGCCGTGATGTACACCTGCGCATGTAAGATGACACTTCTGGATCACCTGACTAGACCCTGGGGGGAAGGAGCATGGTGCTTGTGCAGGGCTGAGGAAACACACCGGATCCTCTGTGGTTATTCTTGTTCCAGCAGGTGGTTTTAGCTCTGACTATACTCTGATAGTTCAGCAAGAAAAAGATCTTGGATGAAGATGGACCGGGTTGAACCAGGCTGGAAGCTGTTCAGAGATGGATCTGCGGATCTTTGTGAGATCATTTTCTGGTCCAATATGTCACCAGAAACTGTTTGAGGAACCAGATATAATTGGAACTAGACTTAAATCTGACTGGACCCACAGATGGGACCTATGTGGACTCAAAGACTGGGCCCAGACTGGATCGGGTTTGGCCCGGTGTGTTTCCCAGACCCACTCCTGTCTGAGTGGACACAGAGCAGCCAGGAGGTTTAAAGCCAGACCAGACATTCAGGCATGCTTCAGACAAGGCGGGGATCTGGCTCAGTGTGGGTGGGTGGGGGTTGAAGGTTGATGTTTGAAGCTTACATTTTCCTCAAGTTCCCTGAAAGCATCGTCGGCCTGCTTTACATCAGTACCAACTAAGTGGGATCTGTCAATCGGCTCTGAGAGGCCGTACTCGACCATAGCGTTTTCTGTAGCATTAATGGTTCTCAGGACCTCAGTGGTGAGGTCACAGAGGGCAGCTGCGGTGGATCTCTGAAAGCCATGTAGAGGACAGATGTTAACAGCTGGAAAACCACATTCCGTCTTGCAGCAGCTACCAGGCTGGACGCCCACTCGGCTCAGTGATGACTCAGGTCTTGGCCGTGTCCAGGAGACTTGACCTGATCTCCGTGGGCTCCTTGTGGTCCAGGCGGGTAGCTGCTGACTTTGACATCAACACAACCTAGCAGTTGTTAGGTAATGGGGGTGTGCAGCCTATTAATAGCATGCAGTCATGCAGCAATGTCCAGACAAAGACAGTCCACTTCAAGCATGCTCTGATCCGGTCTGGAGAGCTTCAGGAACCTTCATGTTGTTTGGATCCCACCCATAAAATCATCATCTGTAAAAACGGAACTTTTACTGGGAAACAGAACCACTTTCCTGTCCAGGTAGCAACACCCCCAACGTCACTTCAAACCCCCAAGACTTCCTTCAATCGGTCTCTTTTGGGCCAGACCTTCATACAGGAGGTCACATCCTAGAGGAGTTGGGCAACACCTTTCTTCACCGCAGGCTCCGAGGAAACTCAGCTCTCCTCCCAGGGTTTAAATTACAGGGGAGCTCAGGAGATCTCGGCTCCCCTGAAAACACCTACCCGAGACTCTACAGGGGAGCTCTGAGTAACGGTTCACTTTTGGGTAATATTTAATTTTATTTCCTTGAATGTTCTTGATGTTTCTGACATTTTAAGACTAAAATGAATTTCTCAGCTTATTGATTTGATGCATTAATGTTCTGAACGATGAGCGTGATCCATCCTGTTTATCTGGACAGCAGAATCGTCTGTTTGTTGTGTGCCGTTAGTCACACAAGCAGTGAACACTGAATTTGCTGCTTTTTTGGTTGATAAAAGAACTTATATGAGATGCTTCTGATCATATCAGCTACATACAGGAGTAGCTGAACGATTATGGCAGGAACCCTAATTTTATATCTCCATGTCTCCTGATGACACCAGACCAATGGATGCCCTCTTTAAATGCATTTCAGATACTAATCCTGGATGGCAGAGAACTTTTTACAGCTCAAATGGGACAAAACTGAAGTCTTAGTCAACGGTAGTTTAGAAAACACATTTCTAAACTTCAGACATTGTTCCTAAATCCATCTTTGCAAGTGAAACACCTGGGTGTCATTTTTGACTCTGTTTTATCCCACATGCTAAGAATACCAAAAAAAAAAAGTTTTTTATTGTCCATCCGGACAACATGGAGATGCAAACGCATGCTTTTATCACTAGTCGCGCAGACTACTGTAATGCTCTGCTTTAGTTACTAGAAAATTCAGCATCCTGCATTACACCGGTTTTAAGGTTGCTGCATTGGCTCCCCGTGTGTTTCAGGATCAGTTTTAATGTTCTTTTACTAGTTTATAAAGGCCTTAATGGTGGTCCAACAAAGGAGTGGTCCAAGTTTTTTTCAGTCAAGCAAAATTTTCTCATGCAATCAGTCAAAGGAAAACCAACAGTGAATTCTCCACAGGACACAACGCACACCTCAGTCTCAATAAACATAGATCTGATATTTCTCCATGTGTAAAAATGTAAGGCGCTGGGAACTTATATGTTTTGGTAAAGCCCGGTGATCACGTTTGTGGAAAAATGAAAATCTCAGACTTGCTACAGAAGGTTTCACTAACTTTTAGATTGAACCTGATTTCAGAGGAACTGGACTGAAATGAAAGAAAATTTCACTTTTTTCCTTTTTGTTTCTTTTATTTTTGTATTTTTCACCATCCTAAATTAATTCAACATAGTTTCTACCGTGTTTAGGAGGAAACTTGGGGTATATGCTGGAATAATCTAGTTTAGTAATGCATTTTTATGATGTTATATCATGGCTGTGAATGTTGTTTTATTTTATTTTATTAGGTGCTGTCATTCATTATCTTGACCGCTTAGTCCATTACAGGTCGCGGGTAAGCTGGAGTCTATCCCAGCAAATTACCAGGTGAGAGGCAGGTACATCTGGACAGGTCACCAGTCCATCGCAGGGCCAACACAGATATGGACAAACAACCACTCACACTTACACTCACTCCTAGAGAGAATTTAGAGCCAGTTAACCCCAACAGGCATGTCTTTGGACGGTTGGAGGAAGCTGGAGAACCCGGAGAGAACCCACGCATACACGGGAGAACATGCAAACTCCACATAGAAAGGCCACCACACCCCCACCCTTGGCTGGGGGGAGGCTCAAACCAGCAACCTTCTTGCTGTGAGGCTGCGGTGCTAACTACCACACCATGGTGCTGTTATGTTCTGATTTATATGCGTGCCCAAAGATAAGTCCCTGTGTAATTCCATCCACATCTCCTCCTCTCTAGCTTAACCAAAAGAAAAAGGCTGGTAACTTCAGTTTGCTCTGTGAAACCAGATTGGTCTGCCAAAAGCTGCCGATACTCTGCAACAGCAGAACATGCAGAAGTCGCCCTCTAAGACACATCTGCAGGAAACGCCCCCTCAAACAGAGGTGTTTCCCTCCAAGAGAGCCCCACAGTTAGCTTGTTTGCTAACCTGTCCTGAATGAGAAGAAGTGACTCTTCTCCTTCTAAAGATTACACAAGAACATAGCAAAAGAGACAACTGGACACAAGTGCATTTTGGCTGGACAAAGGACCATTTCCAGCTCCCTGAAGACACACATGGGCATTAGCATCAGTGCAAGCATTAGGCATACATATCTGAGCATAAGAAGCTTTATTATTTGGAAGGATTTGAGCACAACTCTTTTGTTCTGCTGTACCATGTTGTAACTCACGCATAAAACAAAGAACCAGATTTTTATCAGTTGCATGGTATGTGGTCATCTTGTCGCCTCCCTGTCTCCATAGCAACAGCAGCAATTTTCTGACCTCACCATCCACTTGGTCAGGGCCTATATTTTATCTCACCTTCATTTTCATTAACACACATCTTCATAGTAGCTAGTATAGTTGTACATCGTGTGGTAAAAGTAAAGATAATTTATTAACTAGGCTATCATTGGTTCTGCTTGGTTCTAATTTATTCTATTTTAAAGGAGAAGTTGTGGTCACTGTGAACTGTGGTAACTGCTGGTGGAGAAGGCCAGTGCTAACATTCATGAACATCATCGTCTGCTCCATTTGACTCAAATCGACTCAAGATGGACCCGTGTAGACAGACCCTCAAGACGTAGATCCTTGTTTAATTTTTACTTCTGAAATCTCCAGTGGTGCCTCGTAATTAATGTTACACATTAACAATGTCATTAAATAATAATAATTGTTCTTGAGGAGGACCACAGAGTTCATAAAGAGAAGCTATTAGCTGGACTGTGGTGGTTGGATTTGTTCCTGATATTTATTTAGTCTGGAATTAGGAACATGAAAAACCTGAAGGAATGAAACCTATCAGAGCCAAAGCTGAGCCATGCTGAGAGAGCTGATCACAAACAGGAACCTGGACGTTTTCAGGAACAATTTGAGGCTCAGACTGAGAATTGAGTCAGTCCTGGTTCAGAACTATGAACCTGGTTCAGAACTATGAACCAGGTTGTGTTTTCTGAAAAACCTCCAAGTTCCCACCTTCTGTAAATATCATTCAGGATCTGGACAAACTGCCTTCCTACCTTCTGAGCCTCTGTGGGCATCTCATCGCTGGATGAGCTCAGCTCTTTGTCCTTCGGAGTGTCCAGGGGGACCGGGCCACCCCTGATGCCGGCCAAACCTTTACCCACAGAGGGTGGCTTCTTCCCGGCCTCATCGTCCGATGACAGGCCCTTATCGCTCAGGTTCCCCGCCAGCTCACTCAGCTTCTTCCTCAGCTTCTCTTCCTCGGTGTGACCTGGTGAGGTTGATGCCTGCAGGAATACCGAGGATTTAAAATGAAACAGCAGTGATTGATTGATTGATCTGTCCTTGTCTTCCCGTTTGGTGGCGTCACCTCATCAACAGGTGTCATCTTCTCCTCCAGACGGCTCAGGAGACTTTCGATGGCCGACATTCGCTTGTTCAGTTCATTTATCTGCAACGATAAACTGATGAGCAAAGATCCTCCAACAGTGTTTTCAATAAAACTTTATTATTCTTTTCCTCCTCTGACAGTGTTTTCAATAAAACTTTATTATTCTTTTCCTCCTCTGACAGTGTTTTCAATAAAACTTTATTATTCTTTTTCTTATCAGGACATTTGGTTCAGTTATATTTTATGAGTATTTTCGTAATTTTTTTCTTCTTGCATTGTTTAATGAAACTTTATTCATTTTTTCCTCCTCTGATTGGATTGAATAAAAGTCTATTAGTTTTTCCTTCTTCAGACTGAGTGTGTTGAATAAAACTTTATCAGTCTTTTCCTCCTCTGACGGTGTGTGTTGAATTTTACTGAAATTAAACCCAGTCTCTGATTGGCTGTGTGTTCTTACAGGCGGGGCTTGACCAAGGTTCTCCTGAGAGGCGGTTTTACTGTTTCTCCGGCGGTGGGGGGGTTGTTGGTATGTGGGGGGGTACCTATGGTACTCTTCTTCATCAGACGTGTCGACGTATTGCTGTCGAGCGACGGAGGAGCTGATCTTAGACAGAGAGCGTGTTCGGATCATACGGTTCTCTCCATAGTCGTCTGGTAACACAGCAGGATATGAACACACACACAAAACGTATGTAAACACAAACAGGTAAACTCACTTATTTGGTATGAGATGTTAGTTTTCTACTTGACTTTTAAATAAAGTTTGAAGTTATAAAATGCTGCAGTTCCTCTAACAGTCAGCAGGTGGAGCTCCAGTAAAACAGATCCATCTCTGCTGCTGCAAGTTGTTTACATGTAAACCAAAGAAAGAATCACACAGACTCCTAATAAAACACTGATTCAATCACAGCTAGGCACACTGTGGACAAAAAGAAGCATCTCCTCCCTCAGTCAGTCCCAGAAACACCAGTCTTTAACTGGGACAACTTTCCTGTTTCATCTTGTACCGTGTCTCATGGCGTATCGGTCCAAGCTCTTCCTGCGGTTGGCTCGGTGGCTGTAATAGTCGTAGTCCACATCATTCCTGTAACATCGATCCTCCTGCATCTGCTGCTCAACATGCAGTCAGTGGATCAAGAAACATTCTCACTGACTCATAAAAGGTGGAAATGTATTATTGAAACATCTCTATTTAGTCATGGTTTGTTATAATGATGAGTTTTATATCTGAAAGGGACTTACCTGCATGGATGGGCGACGTGAATGAGGAAGATACTCCTCTGAGTCGAAGTCCATGGGATGAACAGACAGCAGGCGTTTACTCTTCCTCATCTGACAGAAAAACACGCACCTCAGTTAGCCATGATGCTAAAGTGTGTTGTACAAACTTCTCTCTTTATTAATACCGTTTTGTAGCGCTGAGCCTCAGCCTCTCCGGGATCATCTTCAGTACCATTGTACACATCTGCAAATTATACATGTTCCTTTAATTCAACATAAAACTTTCACAAAAATCTAATCTCACCAAAACATCCATCTGCTTTCATCAAACAGTCCATCTGTATTTTTAATTGAGTATATGAGCATTTCAATTTCTAAAAGCTCAACAAACACAAACACAATAGTTATAAGTTATACTCACAACTTGAGTGAACTAAAGCTTGTTACACTCTCCACCAGAACTTTTTGGGATAAATTTTGAGCTAACAATTTAGTATTCACAATATTAACAGTAACCAAACAAACATTTCTATCATAATATTGTGTTTTATTGAATGGAAACATGATTGTGTAGCGTTAGCATTTTCTATGTTAGGTTCCAAGCTAATTAGCTTACATCGTGTAGTCACAGTAGCTAAAAATGCTCAGCTTAGCATGTACTGTGAGGCTTATTTAACTGCAACCAGGAAAATTACAACCTAAAAATTTGATCATTTTAATTTCAACATGTTAACAGGTACACTATTTTTAGTGTATTATTTGCTAATCTCTGAGTTAAAGGCTAAGTCAAAGACGCTAAGCTTTAGCACACATGATACTTAACAAAGTTAAAATATAGGAGTCACGTGACGCAAGCGGTGAAGATGGCAGCTTAGCCGTGGGGCTCCGCAGCTTAATCTTTTAAATGGGAGCGAGAAATATTTTCTTTCATAAAAACTGATTATTTAAAAAGTCGGACAACTTGGCACACAGACCCGAAATGCCCAGCCAACAACAAAAACTAAACCTACGTCGCCAAGACGGTGCTAGCAAAGACGCCTCGGCTAAAGCTAGCGACATAGCACAGAAGGACAATGATGGCCCATCACGGCCCCAGACTTCGGACACCGGCAGCGCCACAACAGAACAAATGGCTAAGGATATTTCTAAAATTTATGCTCTGCTTAAAGAAATGTCGGAGGTGCAGGAGAGTAAGCTCAACTCAAAGTCCCTCATTGACTTTCTCGAGGACACTAGCAGAGCATTGGAGGCTAATCCACCAGCAACCCGGACCGAGGTGGAGAGCTTGCAACAGAAGGTGGATGATTTGGAGAACAGGTGTCGGCGGAACAATTTGCGTTTTGTTGGTTTCCCAGAGGGCTGCGAGGGCAAGGACACTCTCACCTTTATGTGTGCAACTATTCTCGAGCTTCTGAGGATTGACTTCCCGGGAGGTCTGGAGATCGACCGCGCTCACCGGAGCTTAGCCAGGCGCAAGCCAGACGGCCAGCCTCTCAGGGCGATCATCGTTCGGTTTTTATGGTTCCAGGACTGGGAGCGGATTGTGGAAACGGCGCGTAAGATGGGGAAGCTGCACTGGGACAGACATCACATCATGGTTTTTCCGGACTATTCTAAACTAGTCACGGACAAGAGGGCAGCATTTCGTCAATGCAAACAAGTATTACATGACAGAAAAATTAAATTCTCTCTGATGTTTCCTGCTGTGCTCACTATGAAGATGACGGAGGGTAACGGGAGTTCACTGATCCCAAAAAAGCACTGGACTACATTTGCTCTTTGCCCTCTAAAAGTAATGGGTGATTGTGAGTATGGATTTGTAGTTTCACTCTTTATATGGGGGTTTAATGTTGTTCTAGGCTTTATGTTGTAATTATATCATTTACTTGGTTCTATTCTGTATTTACATTACTTCTTAACCCCATAACTCTGCTGTCAGGCCTCCTTTCCTAGTCCAGCTGGATATAAGGATGTGGCATTCTGACAACACTTTACTCCTACTTTTTCTATTTACCTTTTAATATGTTCGACCATAGGTTCTTGCTCCATTATAGCCTGTATAGTTGTATTGCTGTCGCTGTGCGATTGCTCTTGTTAAGTCTGTTACACTGGCTACGGTCATGGCCCACAAGGATTTTGGTTTTGTTGGTGCAGTTTTGAAGCACCTATGGGTGACGGTTCTTTGTCACCTCAAGTTTGTTTGTTTGAAGGTTTGTTTTTCTTGCTATCCATATTTGATTATTATTGCTTGTGTATTTGCTTCTCACCCAGTGATGATCTCAGATTTCAGTTGCTTTGTTCCTTACTCTGATGCTTTATATTTGATTAAGGATGTCAGCTAATCAACAGGGCACCCTGAACTTGATGAGTTGGAATGTTAAAGGTCTTAACTACCCGATTAAAAGGAGAAAAATAATGACATTTATTAAATCTAAAAAGGCTGACATTGCATTACTTCAAGAAACCCACATGTCACCCACCGAATCCAAAAAACTTTGTAGGGACTGGGTGGGCCATGTTTTTGCCTCATGTGGTAGTAGCCAGAGCCGGGGGGTGGCAATTCTAATTCGTAAACATTTACAGTTCAAGTGTGTTAAAGAGGTTGCGGATGAGACCGGCCGAGTCTTACTGGTCCTGGCGGAGATTCAAGGTCAAAGGGTCATAATAGCTAACGTATATGCCCCGAATGTGGCTGACCCCACATTTTTTGGGCAGCTGGAGCACAATCTTAGTAAGATGGGGGGGGGGGGGGGGATTTCAATCAAGTAATGGATAATGTTTTTGACCGCAATATCCCTTCTCAACGACCACCCAGGTCTGCTTCTGCTATGCAGGATATGTGTGAAGCCCTTGGCCTCGTGGACATTTGGCGAATGCTTAACCCATCCTCTAGAGATTATACTTTCTATTCCGCTCCTCATAACATCTTGTCTAGAATAGATTATTTTCTTATCTCTAAGTCTGCCATTCCCCTTGTGTACTCTAGCTCCATCGGTAACATTCTCCTTTCTGACCATGCGCCTGTATTTTTGCACGTGGCTACTCCTTGTGATTTTCCAAAATTTTCTAGATGGTGGTTCAATTCAAGTCTACTTTCCGGCCCTGCTTTTGTATCCTCTCTGAAGGCTGAAATTGCTCTTTACTTGGAAACAAACTGGGAGTCGGCTCCCTCTGTTGGTGTGGCTTGGGAGGCCTTCAAGGCATTCATCAGAGGTCATGTTATCCAATACGCCTCCTTTAAGAAAATATTGCAAAAAAGCTTGATTTAGAGAGGAAGATTGCGATTGCAGAGACTACATTCAAAAAGGACATGAGCCCTGCTAACTTATCCTCTTTGGTGAAACTCAAGTATGAATTCAACTCTATTTTGACACAGAAAGTTGAGTTTTCCCTATTTCGTCTCAGAAACAAACAGTTTGAAGAGGGGGATAAAGCTGGAAAGATGCTGGCCAGATACGTCAAAATCAAAGAAGCTCAGAGTACAATTCCAGCCATTAGAACGCAGCATGGCTTCTTAGTGTCTGAGCCCAACAGCATCAGCGACGCATTTAGGGACTTCTATGTTAATCTCTACTCATCTGAAACAAAGGCAAATGATTTTGAGATCCGTAAGTTTTTGTCCTCCCTCTCTCTGCCTTCCCTGTCCAGGGAACAAGTAGACCTACTGGACGCCCCTATTACCAAGGAGGAAATTGCAAAGGTAATTAAAGGCCTCCCATCCGGTAAGGCACCGGGCCCTGATGGGTTCACTGCCGAATTTTTTAAAGCCTTTGTTGAGGAGCTCTCCCCCTTACTACTTCAGTTGTATGTTGAGTCCCTGGACCGGGGCTGCCTCCCTCCCACTCTAGCAGAGGCCCTGATTTCACTCATCCTGAAGAGTGATAAAGATCCTCTAGAGTGCAAGAATTATAGGCCGATTAGTCTGATTAATTGTGATTGCAAAATTTTATCAAAAATTCTGTCAATAAGACTGGATAAAGTTATGACCACTCTAATACACCCTGATCAGGTGGGCTTTATTCGGACCCGTTGCCCTGCAGATAATGTTCGACGTTTGATTTATATTATGTGGGCCCTTCAAAATGATGCCTCCTTAAAAGATGCCTCTCCAGCGGTTGCCCTCTCCCTGGACGCTGAAAAGGCGTTCGACAGGGTAGAGTGGCATTTTCTGTTCTCTACTCTGGAGGCCTTCGGTTTTGGTACAAAATTCATTTCCTGGGTCAGGCTCCTTTACAATAATCCCAGAGCCTCTGTTACCACAAATCGTGTTATTTTGCAACCCTTTAGGCTCTTTAGAGGGACAAGACAGGGCTGCCCCTTGAGCCCTCTGCTTTTTGCTTTAGTTTTGGAACCTCTCGCAGCTGCTATTCGCAAAGACCCTGATTTCCCTGGCCTGTGTGCAAATGGCAGCTCTCATAAATTGATGTTATATGCTGATGATGCTCTGGTGCTGATTACACAACCACAACGTTCCATCCCTGCACTTCTTAGAATCATTGACCAATTTTCTCATCTATCTGGTTACAAAGTTAACTGGTCAAAATCCGAGGCCCTCTCTCTGACACCTTATTGTCCCAGGACGTTGTTCCTGCCTGGTGACTTCAGCTGGCCCCAGTCAGGAATCAAATATCTTGGCATTAAATTTCCCCATACATTGTCAGATTTAATTCGGGTTAATTTTGACCCATTAATAGATAGATTTAAAATGGATACAGATCGGTGGTCTCCTTTATTTTTGTCTCTTTGGGGAAAGGTCAATGTAATTAAGATGATTTGTGCTCCCAGATTCGATTATTTACTGCAAGCTCTTCCATTAAGGATACCTGTGGGTTATTTTCGCCAATTTGATAGATGCAATACCTTCTTGTGGAACGGCTAACATCCCAGACTTAAACTTAAAAGATTACAGAGACCGGTAGATTCGGGGGGGGGGGGGGGGGGGGGGCAGGGGGGTCCCGAATCTAACTCTTTATCACTATGCTTTCTGTCTCAGGCACATTATTTACTGGGCACTGCCTTCTGAAAGGGCTCCCCCTTGGTATAGTCTTGAGAGTCGACTGTGCACCCCTCTTTCCCCAGTACACCTTATTACTACTAAACTTTCTTCCAATACTCAGACACACCCTGTTGTCTCTTTTTTACAGTTTGTCTGGAAAAGAACTGCTACTGTATTGGGTTTTCATTCACACCTTCATACTAGGGCCTCAATCTGGTGTAATCCTAGTCTGCGCATTGACAATTCTCCTTTTTTTGGGGGTCCTTGGGTGAGCAGGGGTGTTTTGTTGTTGGGGGATTTGTATGAAGGGGGAACCCTTAAATCCTTCAAGGACCTTAATGTCCAGTACCAGCTACCTCAGAACCAATTTTGGAGATATTTACAGCTCCGACATTTGCTGTGTCATGCCTTTGGCTCACCAACCACTCCTCCCAGTGTTGGAGACTGGTTTTCTCATGCGGTACAGGTCTTCGGCAAAGGGTTAGGGTTAGGGGGTTAGGGTAAGGCCTCAACATATTATTCGTTGCTCCTTAAGAGCTCTGATAAGGGGCCTTCTTTCCTTAAACTGGTGTGGGAGAAAGATCTCAACGTGCATTTTACAGATTCAGAGTGGGCCTGAATTCTAAAAATTGTAAAAAAAAATATCAAGGGAACTGGGAACAAGACTTATCCAATTCAAAATTTTAAATAGACTCTATTGGAAACCTTATAAATTATACAGGGTAAAACTTGCTCAGTCCACGGCTTGCTGGAGATGTGGAAGGGATGAGGGCACGTTCACTCACATGTTTTGGACTTGCCCCAAAGTTCAGAACTTCTGGTTGGAAATCTATCGGTATGTCACACAGATTGTTAAACACAATATACCCCTTTCTCAGCGGCTTTTTATTTTAGGTGACCCATCATCTCTTGATAATCTTCCCTCAAACGATGCCGAATGGGTCCAGACTGCACTAATGTTAGGTCGTAAACTCATTGTTTCTCAGTGGAAGTCCCAGTTAGCTCCCCCTGTTTCTTTATGGCACAATCATCTTGGTAAATTAGCTGCACTGGAACGCCTTTCATACAAGCTGCTGGATAAATTGGATTTCCATCTGAAGTGGGATGCATATCTCTCCAGCTTAAATGAGACTACTTAGTATTTTATGTTTCCTTCCCTTTTCACTTCAGGTGATGGTAAGACTGTATTATTAGTATTCTTTTTTAGAATGCTTAATTCGACTCATGCTCTATTCTATTAATTGTTTTTCTGTTTGTTTTTGTTTTTTGTTTCCCCCCCCCCCCCCCCCCCCCCCCCCTTTTTTTTTTTCTTTTATATATATACCTTTTGTTTTAGTGTTTTTCCCTTACCTTATATATATTTTGTATCTTTGGCTGTGCTGCTTTGTA
Source organism: Melanotaenia boesemani (assembly GCF_017639745.1). Lineage (NCBI taxonomy): Eukaryota > Metazoa > Chordata > Actinopteri > Atheriniformes > Melanotaeniidae > Melanotaenia > Melanotaenia boesemani. The sequence goes on along the minus strand of NC_055705.1, from coordinate 6,030,838 downwards.
TTATGCTGAAAAAGTTAATAAAAATTCTAATTATAAAAAAAAAACAAAGTTAAAATATTTAGCATATATTAGGCTACAAACTTCTTTCGTCACTATGCTTTGAGACAAGGCTTGCCTTGTTAGCTATGCTGAGAGCTTCAGTCTGTCATATACAGAGTCATTGCAGACAATTTAGCTACAAGCTCAACATCTTTTTTAAACTTCAGTTTCTTCACATTTATGAACCATTAGATGTTAGCTCAAAGCTAAGAGTGTACAGGGACATGCTGTAGGCTCTATCAAAACACTTCACATCCAATAATAAAGTTCAAATCTTTGTCAATGGTTTACTTTATATATTATGCAATCCTTTAGCAGGATTACCATGAGCATGAGCTGTCATATGCTGTTTCATACAGCAAAGTGTTTGCTGTGAGACTTACGGCTACGGACGTCTGGCATACTTTGAGTGTCGTCATCACGACCACCTGACACACAAACACATCATGTATCAGCTATAAGAACATTAAAAACAACATGTTCCAGGTTGTGCTGTCAGTCACCCTCTCCGTTCAGCCTCTTGTACAGCGACCTCATCACTTTTGCACTTCCGAAGCGTTTGAAACGGTTCCTTACGTTGTCATGGTACCAACCCACAGTCCCAATCTTCAATACTCTGTAACACAAAAAGACACTCCAACTCAGCAAAACACTTCTCGTATTGGGTCCAACAGAGGCCCATCTGGTCTGAACAAGTCCCATCTGGTCTGAACGAGTCCCATCTGGCCTAAACAAGTCCCATCTGGTCTGAACAAGTCCCATCTGGTCTGAACAAGTCTCATCTGGTCTGAACGAGTCCCATCTGGTCTGAACGAGTTCCATCTGGTTTGAACTAGGCCCATCTGGTCTGAACGAGTCCCATCTGGTCTGAACAAGTCCCATCTGGTCTGAACGAATCCCATCTGGCCTAAACGAGTCCCATCTGGTCTGAACAAGTCCCATCTGGTCTGAACGAGTCCCATCTGGTCTGAACAAGTCTCATCTGGTCTGAACGAGTCCCATCTGGCCTAAACGAGTCCCATCTGGTCTGAACAAGTCTCATCTGGTCTGAACGAGTCCCATCTGGTCTGAACGAGTCCCATCTGGTCTGAACAAGTCTCATCTGGTCTGAACGAGTCCCATCTGGCCTAAACGAGTCCCATCTGGTCTGAACAAGTCTCATCTGGTCTGAACGAGTCCCATCTGGCCTAAACGTGTCCCATCTGGTCTGAACAAGTCTCATCTGGTGTGAACAAGTCTCATCTGGTCTGAACAAGTCCCATCTGGTCTAAACGAGTCCCATCTGGTCTGAATAAGTCTCATCTGGTCTGAACGAGTCTCATCTGGCCTAAACGAGTCCCATCTGGTCTGAACAAGTCCCATCTGGTCTGAACAAGTCTCATCTGGTCTGAACAAGTCCCATCTGGTCTGAACGAGTCTCATCTGGTCTGAACAAGTCCCATCTGGTCTGAACAAGTCCCATCTGGTCTAAACGAGTACCATCTGGTCTGAACGAGTCCCATCTGGTCTGAACAAGTCTCATCTGGTCTGAACGAGTCCCATCTGGCCTAAACGAGTCCCATCTGGTCTGAACAAGTCTCATCTGGTCTGAACGAGTCCCATCTGGTCTGAACGAGTCCCATCTGGTGTAAACGAGTCCCATCTGGTCTGAACAAGTCCCATCTAGTCTGAACAAGTCTCATCTGGTCTGAACAAGTCTCATCTGGTATAAAAGAGTCCCATCTGGTCTGAACAAGTCTCATCTGGTCTAAATGAGTCCCATCTGGTCTGAAAAAGTCTCATCTGGTCTGAGCAACTCCCATCTGGTCTGAACAAGTCCCATCTGGTCTGAACGAGGCCCATCTGGTCTGAACGAGTCCCATCTGGTCTGAACAAGTCCCCTCTGGTCTGAACAAGTCCCATCTGGTCTGAACAAGTCCCATCTGGTCTGAACGAGTCTCATCTGGTCTGAACGAGTCCCATCTGATCTGAACAAGTCCCATCTAGTCTAAACGAGCACCATCTGGTCTGAACAAGTCCCATCTGGTCTGAACAAGTCTCATCTGGTCTGAACGAGTCCCATCTGGCCTAAACGAGTCCCATCTGGTCTGAACAAGTCTCATCTGGTCTGAACGAGTCCCATCTGGCCTAAACGAATCCCATCTGGTCTGAACGAGTCCCATCTGGTGTAAACGAGTCCCATCTGGTCTGAACGAGTCCCATCTGGCCTGAACGAGTCCCATCTGGCCTAAACGAGTCCCATCTGGTCTGAACAAGTCCCATCTGGTCTGAACAAGTCTCATCTGGTCTGAACGAGTCCCATCTGGTCTGAACAAGTCCCATCTGGTTTGAACGAGGCCCACCTGGTCTGAACAAGTCCCATCTGGTCTGAACAAGTCCCATCTGGTCTGAACGAGTCCCATCTGGCCTAAACGAGTCCCATCTGGTCTGAACAAGTCCCATCTGGTCTGAACAAGTCCCATCTGGTCTGAACGAGTCCCATCTGGTCTGAACAAGTCCCATCTGGTTTGAACGAGGCCCATCTGGTCTAAACGAGTCCCATCTGGTCTGAATAAGTCTCATCTGGTCTGAACGAGTCTCATCTGGCCTAAACGAGTCCCATCTGGTCTAAACGAGTCCCATCTGGTCTGAACAAGTCCCATCTGGTCTGAACAAGTCCCATCTGGTCTGAACAAGTCCCATCTGGTTTGAACGAGGCCCATCTGGTCTGAACAAGTCCCATCTGGTCTAAACGAATCCCATCTGGTCTGAACAAGTCTCATCTGGTCTGAACAAGTCCTATCTGGTCTGAACAAGTCTCATCTAGTTTGAACGAGTCCCATCTGGTCTGAACAAGTCCCATCTGATCTGAACAAGTCCCATCTGGTCTAAACGAGCACCATCTGATCTGAACGAGTCCCATCTGGTCTGAACACGTCTCATCTGGTCTGAACAAGTCCCATCTGGTCTGAACAAGTCCCATCTGGTCTAAACGAGTACCATCTGGTCTGAACGAGTCCCATCTGGTCTGAACAAGTCTCATCTGGTCTGAACGAGTCCCATCTGGCCTAAACGAGTCCCATCTGGTCTGAACAAGTCTCATCTGGTCTGAACGAGTCCCATCTGGCCTAAACGAGTCCCATCTGGCCTAAACGAGTCCCATCTGGTCTGAACGAGTCTCATCTGGTCTGAACAAGTCTCATCTGGTCTGAACAAGTCCCATCTGGTCTTAACGAGTCCCATCTGGTCTGAACAAGTCTCATCTGGTCTGAACGAGTCCCATCTGGCCTAAACGAGTCCCATCTGGTCTGAACAAGTCCCATCTGGTCTGAACAAGTCTCATCTGGTCTGAACAAGTCCCATCTGGTCTAAACGAGTCCCATCTGGTCTGAACAAGTCTCATCTGGTCTGAACAAGTCCCATCTGCTCTGAACAAGTCCCATCTGGTCTGAACGAGTACCATCTGGTCTGAACGAGTCCCATCTGGTCTGAACAAGCCTCATCTGGTCTGAACGAGTCCCATCTGGTCTGAACAAGTCCCATCTGGTCTGAACAAGTCCCATCTGGTCTGAACCAGTCTCATCTGGTCTGAACGAGTCCCATCTGGTCTGAACGAGTCTCATCTGGTCTGAACGAGTCCCATCTGGCCTAAACGAGTCCCATCTGGTCTGAACAAGTCCCATCTGGTCTGAATAAGTCTCATCTGGTCTGAATAAGTCTCATCTGGTCTGAACGAGTCTCATCTGGCCTAAACGAGTCCCATCTGGTCTGAACGAGTCCCATCTGGTCTGAACAAGTCCCATCTGATCTGAACAAGTCCCATCTGGTCTAAACGAGCACCATCTGATCTGAACGAGTCCCATCTGGTCTGAACACGTCCCATCAGGTCTGAACGAGTACCATCTGGTCTGAACGAGTCCCATCTGGTCTGAACAAGTCTCATCTGGTCTGAACGAGTCCCATCTGGTCTGAACAAGTCCCATCTGGTCTGAACAAGTCCCATCTGGTCTGAACAAGTCTCATCTGGTCTGAACAAGTCCCATCTGCTCTGAACAAGTCCCATCTGGTCTGAACGAGTACCATCTGGTCTGAACGAGTCCCATCTGGTCTGAACAAGTCTCATCTGGTCTGAACGAGTCCCATCTGGTCTGAACAAGTCCCATCTGGTCTGAACAAGTCTCATCTGGTCTGAACAAGTCCCATCTGGTCTGAACGAGTCCCATCTGGTCTGAACGAGTCTCATCTGGTCTGAACGAGTCCCATCTGGCCTAAACGAGTCCCATCTGGTCTGAACAAGTCTCATCTGGTCTGAACGAGTCCCATCTGGCCTAAACGTGTCCCATCTGGTCTGAACAAGTCTCATCTGGTGTGAACAAGTCTCATCTGGTCTGAACAAGTCCCATCTGGTCTAAACGAGTCCCATCTGGTCTGAATAAGTCTCATCTGGTCTGAACGAGTCTCATCTGGCCTAAACGAGTCCCATCTGGTCTGAACAAGTCCCATCTGGTCTGAACAAGTCTCATCTGGTCTGAACAAGTCCCATCTGGTCTGAACGAGTCTCATCTGGTCTGAACAAGTCCCATCTGGTCTGAACAAGTCCCATCTGGTCTAAACGAGTACCATCTGGTCTGAACGAGTCCCATCTGGTCTGAACAAGTCTCATCTGGTCTGAACGAGTCCCATCTGGCCTAAACGAGTCCCATCTGGTCTGATCAAGTCTCATCTGGTCTGAACGAGTCCCATCTGGTCTGAACGAGTCCCATCTGGTGTAAACGAGTCCCATCTGGTCTGAACAAGTCCCATCTAGTCTGAACAAGTCTCATCTGGTCTGAACAAGTCTCATCTGGTATAAAAGAGTCCCATCTGGTCTGAACAAGTCTCATCTGGTCTAAATGAGTCCCATCTGGTCTGAAAAAGTGTCATCTGGTCTGAGCAACTCCCATCTGGTCTG